>NW_027411762.1:0-189487 GCF_047663935.1 Musca autumnalis
AAGTCATCTCCGGTGAACTTTTGTATTGGGAAGTCATCTCCGGTGAACTTTTGTATGGGAAAAGTCATCTCCGGTGAACTTTTGTATTGGGAAAGTCATCTCCGGTGAACTTTTGTATTGGGAAAAGTCATCTCCGGTGAACTTTTGTATGGAAAAGTCATCTCCGGTGAACTTTTGTATTGGGAAAGTCATCTCCGGTGAACTTTTGTATTGGGAAAAGTCATCTCCGGTGAACTTTTGTATTGGGAAAGTCATCTCCGGTGAACTTTTGTATTGGGAAAGTCATCTCCGGTGAACTTTTGTATTGGGAAAGTCATCTCCGGTGAACTTTTGTATTGGGAAAGTCATCTCCGGTGAACTTTTGTATTGGGAAAGTCATCTCCGGTGAACTTTTGTATTGGGAAAGTCATCTCCGGTGAACTTTTGTATTGGGAAAGTCATCTCCGGTGAACTTTTGTATTGGGAAAGTCATCTCCGGTGAACTTTTGTATTGGGAAAGTCATCTCCGGTGAACTTTTGTATTGGGAAAGTCATCTCCGGTGAACTTTTGTATTGGGAAAAGTCATCTCCGGTGAACTTTTGTATGGGAAAAGTCATCTCCGGTGAACTTTTGTATTGGGAAAGTCATCTCCGGTGAACTTTTGTATGGGGAAAAGTCATCTCCGGTGAACTTTTGTATTGGGAAAGTCATCTCCGGTGAACTTTTGTATTGGAAAGTCATCTCCGGTGAACTTTTGTATTGGGAAAGTCATCTCCGGTGAACTTTTGTATTGGGAAAGTCATCTCCGGTGAACTTTTGTATTGGGAAAGTCATCTCCGGTGAACTTTTGTATTGGGAAAGTCATCTCCGGTGAACTTTTGTATGGGAAAGTCATCTCCGGTGAACTTTTGTATGGGAAAAGTCATCTCCGGTGAACTTTTGTATTGGGAAAAGTCATCTCCGGTGAACTTTTGTATTGGGAAAGTCATCTCCGGTGAACTTTTGTATTGGGAAAGTCATCTCCGGTGAACTTTTGTATTGGGAAAGTCATCTCCGGTGAACTTTTGTATTGGGAAAAGTCATCTCCGGTGAACTTTTGTATTGGGAAAGTCATCTCCGGTGAACTTTTGTATGGGAAAAGTCATCTCCGGTGAACTTTTGTATTGGGAAAGTCATCTCCGGTGAACTTTTGTATTGGGAAAGTCATCTCCGGTGAACTTTTGTATTGGGAAAGTCATCTCCGGTGAACTTTTGTATTGGGAAAGTCATCTCCGGTGAACTTTTGTATTGGGAAAGTCATCTCCGGTGAACTTTTGTATTGGGAAAGTCATCTCCGGTGAACTTTTGTATTGGGAAAGTCATCTCCGGTGAACTTTTGTATTGGGAAAGTCATCTTCCGGTGAACTTTTGTATTGGGAAAGTCATCTCCGGTGAACTTTTGTATTGGGAAAGTCATCTCCGGTGAACTTTTGTATTGGGAAAGTCATCTCCGGTGAACTTTTGTATTGGGAAAGTCATCTCCGGTGAACTTTTGTATTGGGAAAGTCATCTCCGGTGAACTTTTGTATTGGGAAAGTCATCTCCGGTGAACTTTTGTATTGGGAAAGTCATCTCCGGTGAACTTTTGTATTGGGAAAGTCATCTCCGGTGAACTTTTGTATTGGGAAAGTCATCTCCGGTGAACTTTTGTATTGGGAAAGTCATCTCCGGTGAACTTTTGTATTGGGAAAGTCATCTCCGGTGAACTTTTGTATTGGGAAAGTCATGCCCGGTGAACTTTTGTATTGGGAAAGTCATCTCCGGTGAACTTTTGTATTGGGAAAGTCATCTCCGGTGAACTTTTGTATGGGAAAAGTCATCTCCGGTGAACTTTTGTATTGGGAAAGTCATCTCCGGTGAACTTTTGTATTGGGAAAGTCATCTCCGGTGAACTTTTGTATTGGGAAAGTCATCTCCGGTGAACTTTTGTATGGGAAAAGTCATCTCCGGTGAACTTTTGTATTGGGAAAGTCATCTCCGGTGAACTTTTGTATTGGGAAAGTCATGTCCCGGTGAACTTTTGTATTGGGAAAGTCATCTCCGGTGAACTTTTGTATGGGAAAAGTCATCTCCGGTGAACTTTTGTATTGGGAAAGTCATCTCCGGTGAACTTTTGTATTGGGAAAGTCATCTCCGGTGAACTTTTGTATTGGGAAAAGTCATCTCCGGTGAACTTTTGTATGGGAAAAGTCATCTCCGGTGAACTTTTGTATTGGGAAAGTCATCTCCGGTGAACTTTTGTATGGGAAAAGTCATCTCCAGTGAACTTTTGTATTGGGAAAAGTCATCTCCGGTGAACTTTTGTATGGGAAAGTCATCTCCGGTGAACTTTTGTATTGGGAAAGTCATGCCCGGTGAACTTTTGTATTGGGAAAGTCATGCCCGGTGAACTTTTGTATTGGGAAAGTCATCTCCGGTGAACTTTTGTATTGGGAAAGTCATCTCCGGTGAACTTTTGTATTGGGAAAGCCATCTCCGGTGAACTTTTGTATGGGAAAAGTCATCTCCGGTGAACTTTTGTATTGGGAAAGTCATCTCCGGTGAACTTTTGTATTGGGAAAGTCATCTCCGGTGAACTTTTGTATGGGAAAAGTCATCTCCGGTGAACTTTTGTATTGGGAAAGTCATCTCCGGTGAACTTTTGTATGGGAAAAGTCATCTCCGGTGAACTTTTGTATTGGGAAAGTCATCTCCGGTGAACTTTTGTATTGGAAAGTCATGCCCGGTGAACTTTTGTATTCGGAAAGTCATCTCCGGTGAACTTTTGTATTGGGAAAGTCATGCCCGGTGAACTTTTGTATTGGGAAAGTCATCTCCGGTGAACTTTTGTATTGGGAAAGTCATCTCCGGTGAACTTTTATATTGGAAAAGTCATTCCCGGTGAACTTTTGTATTGGGAAAGTCATCTCCGGTGAACTTTTGTGTTGGGAAAGTCATCTCCGGTGAACTTTTGTATTGGGAAAATCATCTCCGGTGAACTTTTGTGTTGGGAAAGTCATCTCCGGTGAACTTTTGTATGGGAAAAGTCATCTCCGGTGAACTTTTGTATTGGGAAAGTCATCTCCGGTGAACTTTTGTATTGGGAAAGTCATCTCCGGTGAACTTTTGTATTGGGAAAGTCATCTCCGGTGAACTTTTGTATTGGGAAAGTCATCTCCGGTGAACTTTTGTATTGGGAAAGTCATCTCCGGTGAACTTTTGTATTGGGAAAGTCATCTCCGGTGAACTTTTGTATTGGGAAAGTCATCTCCGGTGAACTTTTGTATGGGAAAAGTCATCTCCGGTGAACTTTTGTATTGGGAAAGTCATCTCCGGTGAACTTTTGTATGGGAAAAGTCATCTCCGGTGAACTTTTGTATTGGGAAAGTCATCTCCGGTGAACTTTTGTATTGGGAAAGTCATCTCCGGTGAACTTTTGTATGGGAAAAGTCATCTCCGGTGAACTTTTGTATTGGGAAAGTCATCTCCGGTGAACTTTTGTATGGGAAAAGTCATCTCCGGTGAACTTTTGTATTGGGAAAGTCATCTCCGGTGAACTTTTGTATGGGAAAAGTCATCTCCGGTGAACTTTTGTATTGGGAAAGTCATCTCCGGTGAACTTTTGTATTGGGAAAGTCATCTCCGGTGAACTTTTGTATGGGAAAAGTCATCTCCGGTGAACTTTTGTATGGGAAAAGTCATCTCCGGTGAACTTTTGTATTGGGAAAGTCATGCCCGGTGAACTTTTGTATTGGGAAAAGTCATGCCCGGTGAACTTTTGTATTGGGAAAGTCATCTCCGGTGAACTTTTGTATTGGGAAAGTCATGCCCGGTGAACTTTTGTATGGGAAAAGTCATCTCCGGTGAACTTTTGTATTGGGAAAGTCATCTCCGGTGAACTTTTGTATTGGGAAAAGTCATCTCCGGTGAACTTTTGTATTGGGAAAGTCATCTCCGGTGAACTTTTGTATTGGGAAAGTCATCTCCGGTGAACTTTTGTATGGGAAAAGTCATCTCCGGTGAACTTTCGTATTGGGAAAGTCATCTCCGGTGAACTTTTGTATTGGGAAAGTCATCTCCGGTGAACTTTTGTATTGGGAAAGTCATCTCCGGTGAACTTTTGTATGGGAAAAGTCATCTCCGGTGAACTTTTGTATTGGGAAAGTCATCTCCGGTGAACTTTTGTATTGGGAAAGTCATGCCCGGTGAACTTTTGTATGGGAAAAGTCATCTCCGGTGAACTTTTGTATTGGGAAAGTCGTGCCCGGTGAACTTTTGTATTGGGAAAGTCATCTCCGGTGAACTTTTGTATTTGGAAAGTCATGCCCGGTGAACTTTTGTATTGGGAAAGTCGTGCCCGGTGAACTTTTGTATGGGAAAGTCATCTCCGGTGAACTTTTGTATTGGGAAAGTCATGCCCGGTGAACTTTTGTATTGGGAAAGTCATCTCCGGTGAACTTTTGTATTGGGAAAGTCATCTCCGGTGAACTTTTGTATGGGAAAGTCATCTCCGGTGAACTTTTGTATGGGAAAGTCATCTATGGGAAAAGTCATCTCCGGTGAACTTTTGTATTGGGAAAGTCATCTCCGGTGAACTTTTGTATTGGGAAAGTCATGCCCGGTGAACTTTTGTATTGGGAAAGTCATCTCCGGTGAACTTTTGTATTGGGAAAGTCATGCCCGGTGAACTTTTGTATTGGGAAAGTCATCTCCGGGGAACTTTTGTATTGGGAAAGTCATCTCCGGTGAACTTTTATATTGGAAAGTCATGCCCGGTGAACTTTTGTATTGGGAAAGTCATCTCCGGTGAACTTTTGTATTGGGAAAGTCATCTCCGGTGAACTTTTGTATGGGAAAAGTCATCTCCGGTGAACTTTTGTATTGGGAAAGTCATCTCCGGTGAACTTTTGTATGGGAAAAGTCATCTCCGGTGAACTTTTGTATTGGGAAAGTCATCTCCGGTGAACTTTTGTATTTTGAAAGTCATCTCCGGTGAACTTTTGTATTGGGAAAGTCATCTCCGGTGAACTTTTGTATTGGGAAAGTCATCTCCGGTGAACTTTTGTATTGGGAAAGTCATCTCCGGTGAACTTTTGTATTGGGAAAGTCATCTCCGGTGAACTTTTGTATAGGGAAAGTCATCTCCGGTGAACTTTTGTATGGGAAAAGTCATCTCCGGTGAACTTTTGTATTGGGAAAGTCATCTCCGGTGAACTTTTGTATGGGAAAAGTCATCTCCGGTGAACTTTTGTATTGGGAAAGTCATCTCCGGTGAACTTTTGTATTGGGAAAGTCATCTCCGGTGAACTTTTGTATGGGAAAAGTCATCTCCGGTGAACTTTTGTATTGGGAAAGTCATCTCCGGTGAACTTTTGTATGGGAAAAGTCATCTCCGGTGAACTTTTGTATTGGGAAAGTCATCTCCGGTGAACTTTTGTATTGGGAAAGTCATCTCCGGTAAACTTTTGTATTGGAAAAGTCATCTCCGGTGAACTTTTGTATTGGGAAAGTCATCTCCGGTGAACTTTTGTATGGGAAAAGTCATCTCCGGTGAACTTTTGTATTGGGAAAGTCATCTCCGGTGAACTTTTGTATGGGAAAAGTCATCTCCGGTGAACTTTTATATTGGGAAAGTGATCTCCGGTGAACTTTTGTATGGGAAAAGTCATCTCCGGTGAACTTTTGTATGGGAAAAGTCATCTCCGGTGAACTTTTGTATTGGGAAAGTCATCTCCGGTGAACTTTTGTATTGGGAAAGTCATCTCCGGTGAATTTTTGTATTGGGAAAGTCATCTCCGGTGAACTTTTGTATGGGAAAAGTCATCTCCGGTGAATTTTGTATTGGGAAAGTCATCTCCGGTGAACTTTTGTATTGGGAAAGTCATCTCCGGTGAACTTTTGTATTGGGAAAGTCATCTCCGGTGAACTTTTGTATTGGGAAAGTCATCTCCGGTGAACTTTTGTATTGGGAAAGTCATCTCCGGTGAACTTTTGTATTGGGAAAGTCATCTCCGGTGAACTTTTGTATGGGAAAAGTCATCTCCGGTGAACTTTTGTATGGGAAAAGTCATCTCCGGTGAACTTTTGTATGGGAAAAGTCATCTCCGGTGAACTTTTGTATTGGGAAAGTCATCTCCGGTGAACTTTTGTATGGGAAAAGTCATCTCCGGTGAACTTTTGTATTGGGAAAGTCATCTCCGGCGAACTTTTGTATTGGGAAAGTCATGCCCGGTGAACTTTTATATTGGGAAAGTCATCTCCGGTGAACTTTTGTATGGGAAAAGTCATCTCCGGTGAACTTTTGTATTGGGAAAGTCATCTCCGGTGAACTTTTGTATTGGGAAAGTCATCTCCGGTGAACTTTTGTATGGGAAAAGTCATCTCCGGTGAACTTTTGTATGGGAAAAGTCATCTCCGGTGAACTTTTGTATTGGGAAAGTCATCTCCGGTGAACTTTTGTATGGGAAAAGTCATCTCCGGTGAACTTTTGTATGGGAAAAGTCATCTCCGGTGAACTTTTGTATGGGAAAGTCATCTCCGGTGAACTTTTGTATTGGGAAAGTCATGCCCGGTGAACTTTTGTATTGGGAAAGTCATCTCCGGTGAACTTTTGTATTGGGAAAGTCATCTCCGGTGAACTTTTGTATTGGGAAAGTCATCTCCGGTGAACTTTTGTATTGGGAAAGTCATCTCCGGTGAACTTTTGTATTGGGAAAGTCATCTCCGGTGAACTTTTGTATGGGAAAAGTCATCTCCGGTGAACTTTTGTATTGGGAAAGTCATCTCCGGTGAACTTTTGTATGGGAAAAGTCATCTCCGGTGAACTTTTGTATTGGGAAAGTCATCTCCGGTGAACTTTTGTATGGGAAAAGTCATCTCCGGTGAACTTTTGTATTGGGAAAGTCATCTCCGGTGAACTTTTGTATTGGGAAAGTCATGCCCGGTGAACTTTTGTATTGGGAAAGTCATGCCCGGTGAACTTTTGTATTGGGAAAGTCATCTCCGGTGAACTTTTGTATTGGGAAAGTCATCTTCCGGTGAACTTTTGTATTGGGAAAGTCATCTCCGGTGAACTTTTGTATTGGGAAAGTCATCTCCGGTGAACTTTTGTATTGGGAAAGTCATCTCCGGTGAACTTTTGTATGGGAAAAGTCATCTCCGGTGAACTTTTGTATGGGAAAAGTCATCTCCGGTGAACTTTTGTATTGGGAAAGTCATCTCCGGTGAACTTTTGTATGGGAAAAGTCATCTCCGGTGAACTTTTGTATTGGGAAAGTCATCTCCGGTGAACTTTTGTATTGGGAAAGTCATCACCGGTGAACTTTTGTATGGGAAAATTCATCTCCGGTGAACTTTTGTATTGGGAAAGTCATCTCCGGTGAACTTTTGTATTGGGAAAGTCATCTCCGGTGAACTTTTGTATTGGGAAAGTCATCTCCGGTGAACTTTTGTATGGGAAAAGTCATCTCCGGTGAACTTTTGTATGGGAAAAGTCATCTCCGGTGAACTTTTGTATGGGAAAGTCATCTCCGGTGAACTTTTGTATTGGGAAAGTCATGCCCGGTGAACTTTTGTATTGGGAAAGTCATGCCCGGTGAACTTTTGTATTGGGAAAGTCATCTCCGGTGAACTTTTGTATTGGGAAAGTCATGCCCGGTGAACTTTTGTATGGGAAAAGTCATCTCCGGTGAACTTTTGTATTGGGAAAGTCATCTCCGGTGAACTTTTGTATTGGGAAAGTCATCTCCGGTGAACTTTTGTATTGGGAAAGTCTTCTCCGGTGAACTTTTGTATTGGGAAAGTCATCTCCGGTGAACTTTTGTATTGGGAAAGTCATCTCCGGTGAACTTTTGTATGGGAAAAGTCATCTCCGGTGAACTTTTGTATTGGGAAAGTCATCTCCGGTGAACTTTTGTATTGGGAAAGTCATCTCCGGTGAACTTTTGTATTGGGAAAGTCATCTCCGGTGAACTTTTGTATGGGAAAAGTCATCTCCGGTGAACTTTTGTATTGGGAAAGTCATCTCCGGTGAACTTTTGTATGGGAAAAGTCATCTCCGGTGAACTTTTGTATTGGGAAAGTCAGCTCCGGTGAACTTTTGTATTGGGAAAAGTCATCTCCGGTGAACTTTTGTATTGGGAAAGTCATCTCCGGTGAACTTTTGTATGGGAAAAGTCATCTCCGGTGAACTTTTGTATTGGGAAAGTCATCTCCGGTGAACTTTTGTATGGGAAAAGTCATCTCCGGTGAACTTTTGTATTGGGAAAGTCATCTCCGGTGAACTTTTGTATGGGAAAAGTCATCTCCGGTGAACTTTTGTATTGGGAAAGTCATCTCCGGTGAACTTTTGTATTGGGAAAGTCATCTCCGGTGAACTTTTGTATGGGAAAGTCATCTCCGGTGAACTTTTGTATTGGGAAAGTCATCTCCGGTGAACTTTTGTATGGGAAAAGTCATCTCCGGTGAACTTTTATATTGGGAAAGTCATCTCCGGTGAACTTTTGTATTGGGAAAGTCATCTTCGGTGAACTTTTGTATTGGGAAAGTCATCTCCGGTGAACTTTTGTATGGGAAAAGTCATCTCCGGTGAACTTTTGTATTGGGAAAGTCATCTCCTGTGAACTTTTATATTGGGAAAGTCATCTCCGGTGAACTTTTGTATTGGGAAAGTCGTGCCCGGTGAACTTTTGTATTGGGAAAGTCATGCCCGGTGAACTTTTATATTGGGAAAGTCATCTCCGGTGAACTTTTGTATGGGAAAAGTCATCTCCGGTGAACTTTTGTATGGGAAAGTCATCTCCGGTGAACTTTTGTATTGGGAAAGTCATCTCCGGTGAACTTTTGTATTGGGAAAGTCATCTCCGGTGAACTTTTGTATTGGGAAAGTCATCTCCGGTGAACTTTTGTATGGGAAAAGTCATCTCCGGTGAACTTTTGTATTGGGAAAGTCATCTCCGGTGAACTTTTGTATTGGGAAAGTCATCTCCGGTGAACTTTTGTATTGGGAAAGTCATCTCCGGTGAACTTTTGTATTGGGAAAGTCATCTCCGGTGAACTTTTGTATGGGAAAAGTCATCTCCGGTGAACTTTTGTATGGGAAAAGTCATCTCCGGTGAACTTTTGTATTGGGAAAGTCATCTCCGGTGAACTTTTGTATTGGGAAAGTCATCTCCGGTGAACTTTTGTATTGGGAAAAGTCATCTCCGGTGAACTTTTATATTGGGAAAGTCATCTCCGGTGAACTTTTGTATTGGGAAAGTCATCTCCGGTGAACTTTTGTATTGGGAAAGTCATCTCCGGTGAACTTTTGTATTGGGAAAGTCATCTCCGGTGAACTTTTGTATGGGAAAAGTCATCTCCGGTGAACTTTTGTATTGGGAAAGTCATCTCCGGTGAACTTTTGTATTGGGAAAGTCATGCCCGGTGAACTTTTGTATTGGGAAAGTCATCTCCGGTGAACTTTTGTATTGGGAAAGTCATGCCCGGTGAACTTTTGTATTGGGAAAGTCATCTCCGGTGAACTTTTATATTGGGAAAGTCATCTCCGGTGAACTTTTGTATTGGGAAAGTCATGCCCGGTGAACTTTTGTATTGGGAAAGTCATCTCCGGTGAACTTTTGTATTGGGAAAGTCATCTCCGGTGAACTTTTGTATGGGAAAAGTCATCTCCGGTGAACTTTTGTATGGGAAAAGTCATCTCCGGTGAACTTTTGTATTGGGAAAGTCATCTCCGGTGAACTTTTGTATGGGAAAAGTCATCTCCGGTGAACTTTTGTATTGGGAAAGTCATGCCCGGTGAACTTTTGTATTGGGAAATTCATCTCCGTGAACTTTTGTATGGGAAAAGTCATCTCCGGTGAACTTTTATATTGGAAAAGTCATGCCCGGTGAACTTTTGTATTGGGAAAGTAATCTCCGGTGAACTTTTGTATTGGGAAAGTCATGGCCGGTGAACTTTTGTATTGGGAAAGTCATGCCCGGTGAACTTTTGTATTGGGAAAGTCATCTCCGGTGAACTTTTGTATTGGGAAAGTCATCTCCGGTGAACTTTTGTATTGGGAAAGTCATCTCCGGTGAACTTTTGTATTGGGAAAGTCATCTCCGGTGAACTTTTGTATTGGGAATGTCATCTCCGGTGAACTTTTGTATTGGGAAAAGTCATCTCCGGTGAACTTTTGTATTGGGAAAGTCATCTCCGGTGAACTTTTGTATTGGGAAAGTCATCTCCGGTGAACTTTTGTATTGGGAAAGTCATCTCCGGTGAACTTTTGTATTGGGAAAGTCATCTCCGGTGAACTTTTGTATGGGAAAAGTCATCTCCGGTGAACTTTTGTATTGGGAAAGTCATCTCCGGTGAACTTTTGTATGGGAAAAGTCATCTCCGGTGAACTTTTGTATTGGGAAAGTCATCTCCGGTGAACTTTTGTATGGGAAAAGTCATCTCCGGTGAACTTTTGTATTGGGAAAGTCATCTCCGGTGAACTTTTGTATGGGAAAAGTCATCTCCGGTGAACTTTTGTATTGGGAAAGTCATCTCCGGTGAACTTTTGTATGGGAAAAGTCATCTCCGGTGAACTTTTGTATTGGGAAAGTCATCTCCGGTGAACTTTTGTATGGAAAAGTCATCTCCGGTGAACTTTTGTATTGGGAAAGTCATCTCCGGTGAACTTTTGTATTGGGAAAGTCATCTCCGGTGAACTTTTGTATGGGAAAAGTCATCTCCGGTGAACTTTTGTATTGGGAAAGTCATCTCCGGTGAACTTTTGTATTGGGAAAGTCATCTCCGGTGAACTTTTGTATGGGAAAAGTCATCTCCGGTGAACTTTTATATTGGGAAAGTCATCTCCGGTGAACTTTTGTATTGGGAAAGTCATCTCCGGTGAACTTTTGTATTGGGAAAGTCATCTCCGGTGAACTTTTGTATGGGAAAAGTCATCTCCGGTGAACTTTTGTATTGGGAAAGTCATCTCCTGTGAACTTTTATATTGGGAAAGTCATCTCCGGTGAACTTTTGTATTGGGAAAGTCGTGCCCGGTGAACTTTTGTATTGGGAAAGTCATGCCCGGTGAACTTTTATATTGGGAAAGTCATCTCCGGTGAACTTTTGTATGGGAAAAGTCATCTCCGGTGAACTTTTGTATGGGAAAAGTCATCTCCGGTGAACTTTTGTATTGGGAAAGTCATCTCCGGTGAACTTTTGTATTGGGAAAGTCATCTCCGGTGAACTTTTGTATTGGGAAAGTCATCTCCGGTGAACTTTTGTATGGGAAAAGTCATCTCCGGTGAACTTTTGTATTGGGAAAGTCATCTCCGGTGAACTTTTGTATTGGGAAAGTCATCTCCGGTGAACTTTTGTATTGGGAAAGTCATCTCCGGTGAACTTTTGTATTGGGAAAGTCATCTCCGGTGAACTTTTGTATGGGAAAAGTCATCTCCGGTGAACTTTTGTATGGGAAAAGTCATCTCCGGTGAACTTTTGTATTGGGAAAGTCATCTCCGGTGAACTTTTGTATTGGGAAAGTCATCTCCGGTGAACTTTTGTATTGGGAAAAGTCATCTCCGGTGAACTTTTATATTGGGAAAGTCATCTCCGGTGAACTTTTGTATTGGGAAAGTCATCTCCGGTGAACTTTTGTATGGGAAAGTCATCTCCGGTGAACTTTTGTATTGGGAAAGTCATCTCCGGTGAACTTTTGTATGGGAAAAGTCATCTCCGGTGAACTTTTGTATTGGGAAAGTCATCTCCGGTGAACTTTTGTATTGGGAAAGTCATGCCCGGTGAACTTTTGTATTGGGAAAGTCATCTCCGGTGAACTTTTGTATTGGGAAAGTCATGCCCGGTGAACTTTTGTATTGGGAAAGTCATCTCCGGTGAACTTTTATATTGGGAAAGTCATCTCCGGTGAACTTTTGTATTGGGAAAGTCGTGCCCGGTGAACTTTTGTATTGGGAAAGTCATGCCCGGTGAACTTTTATATTGGGAAAGTCATCTCCGGTGAACTTTTGTATGGGAAAAGTCATCTCCGGTGAACTTTTGTATGGGAAAAGTCATCTCCGGTGAACTTTTGTATTGGGAAAGTCATCTCCGGTGAACTTTTGTATGGGAAAAATCATCTCCGGTGAACTTTTGTATTGGGAAAGTCATGCCCGGTGAACTTTTGTATTGGGAAAGTCATCTCCGGTGAACTTTTGTATGGGAAAAGTCATCTCCGGTGAACTTTTATATTGGAAAAGTCATGCCCGGTGAACTTTTGTATTGGGAAAGTCATCTCCGGTGAACTTTTGTATTGGGAAAGTCATGCCCGGTGAACTTTTGTATTGGGAAAGTCATGCCCGGTGAACTTTTGTATTGGGAAAGTCATCTCCGGTGAACTTTTGTATTGGGAAAGTCATGCCCGGTGAACTTTTGTATTGGGAAAGTCATCTCCGGTGAACTTTTGTATTGGGAAAGTCATCTCCGGTGAACTTTTGTATTGGGAAAGTCATCTCCGGTGAACTTTTGTATGGGAAAAGTCACTCCCGGTGAACTTTTGTATTGGGAAAGTCATCTCCGGTGAACTTTTGTATTGGGAAAGTCATCTCCGGTGAACTTTTGTATTGGGAAAGTCATCTCCGGTGAACTTTTGTATGGGAAAAGTCATCTCCGGTGAACTTTTGTATGGGAAAAGTCATCTCCGGTGAACTTTTGTATTGGGAAAGTCATCTCCGGTGAACTTTTGTATTGGGAAAGTCATCTCCGGTGAACTTTTGTATGGGAAAAGTCATCTCCGGTGAACTTTTATATTGGGAAAGTCATCTTTTGTATTGGGAAAGTCATCTCCGGTGAACTTTTGTATTGGGAAAGTCATCTCCGGTGAACTTTTGTATGGGAAAAGTCATCTCCGGTGAACTTTTGTATTGGGAAAGTCATCTCCGGTGAATATTTGTATGGGAAAAGTCATCTCCGGTGAACTTTTGTATGGGAAAAGTCATCTCCGGTGAACTTTTGTATTGGGAAAGTCATCTCCGGTGAACTTTTGTATTGGGAAAGTCATTTCCGGTGAACTTTTGTATGGGAAAAGTCATCTCCGGTGAACTTTTGTATTGGGAAAGTCATCTCCGGTGAACTTTTGTATTGGGAAAGTCATCTCCGGTGAACTTTTGTATGGGAAAAGTCATCTCCGGTGAACTTTTGTATTGGGAAAGTCATCTCCGGTGAACTTTTGTATGGGAAAAGTCATCTCCGGTGAACTTTTGTATTGGGAAAGTCATCTCCGGTGAACTTTTGTATTGGGAAAGTCATCTCCGGTGAACTTTGGTATGGGAAAAATCATCTCCGGTGAACTTTTATATTGGGAAAGTCATCTCCGGTGAACTTTTGTATTGGGAAAGTCATCTCCGGTGAACTTTTGTATTGGGAAAATCATCTCCGGTGAACTTTTGTATGGGAAAAGTCATCTCCGGTGAACTTTTGTATTGGGAAAGTCATCTCCGGTGAACTTTTGTATGGGAAAAGTCATCTCCGGTGAACTTTTGTATTGGGAAAGTCATCTCCGGTGAACTTTTGTATGGGAAAAGTCATCTCCGGTGAACTTTTGTATTGGGAAAGTCATCTCCGGTGAACTTTTGTATTGGGAAAGTCATCTCCGGTGAACTTTTGTATTGGGAAAGTCATCTCCGGTGAACTTTTGTATGGGAAAAGTCATCTCCGGTGAACTTTTGTATTGGGAAAGTCATCTCCGGTGAACTTTTGTATGGGAAAAGTCATCTCCGGTGAACTTTTGTATTGGGAAAGTCATCTCCGGTGAACTTTTGTATGGGAAAAGTCATCTCCGGTGAACTTTTGTATTGGGAAAGTCATCTCCGGTGAACTTTTGTATTGGGAAAGTCATGCCCGGTGAACTTTTATATTGGGAAAGTCATCTCCGGTGAACTTTTGTATGGGAAAAGTCATCTCCAGTGAACTTTTGTATTGGGAAAGTCATCTCCGGTGAACTTTGTATTGGGAAAGTCATGCCCGGTGAACTTTTGTATTGGGAAAGTCATGCCCGGTGAACTTTTGTATTGAGAAAGTCATGCCCGGTGAACTATTGTATTGGGAAAGTCATCTCCGGTGAACTTTTGTATTGGGAAAGTCATCTCCGGTGAACTTTTGTATTGGGAAAGTCATCTCCGGTGAACTTTTGTATTGGGAAAGTCATCTCCGGTGAACTTTTGTATGGGAAAAGTCAACTCCGGTGAACTTTTGTATTGGGAAAGTCATCTCCGGTGAACTTTTGTATGGGAAAAGTCATCTCCGGTGAACTTTTGTATTGGGAAAGTCATCTCCGGTGAACTTTTGTATGGGAAAAGTCATCTCCGGTGAACTTTTGTATTGGGAAAGTCATCTCCGGTGAACTTTTGTATTGGGAAAGTCATCTCCGGTGAACTTTTGTATTGGGAAAGTCATCTCCGGTGAACTTTTGTATGGGAAAAGTCATCTCCGGTGAACTTTTGTATTGGGAAAGTCATCTCCGGTGAACTTTTGTATGGGAAAAGTCATCTCCGGTGAACTTTTGTATTGGGAAAGTCATCTCCGGTGAACTTTTGTATGGGAAAAGTCATCTCCGGTGAACTTTTGTATTGGGAAAGTCATCTCCGGTGAACTTTTGTATTGGGAAAGTCATGCCCGGTGAACTTTTGTATTGGGAAAGTCATGCCCGGTGAACTTTTGTATTGAGAAAGTCATGCCCGGTGAACTTTTGTATTGGGAAAGTCATCTCCGGTGAACTTTTGTATTGGGAAAGTCATGCCCGGTGAACTTTTGTATTGGGAAAGTCATGCCCGGTGAACTTTTGTATTGGGAAAGTCATCTCCGGTGAACTTTTGTATTGGGAAAGTCATGCCCGGTGAACTTTTGTATTGGGAAAGTCATCTCCGGTGAACTTTTGTATTGGGAAAGTCATCTCCGGTGAACTTTTGTATTGGGAAAGTCATCTCCGGTGAACTTTTGTATGGGAAAAGTCATCTCCGGTGAACTTTTGTATTGGGAAAGTCATCTCCGGTGAACTTTTGTATTGGGAAAGTCATCTCCGGTGAACTTTTGTATTGGGAAAGTCATCTCCGGTGAACTTTTGTATGGGAAAAGTCATCTCCGGTGAACTTTTGTATGGGAAAAGTCATCTCCGGTGAACTTTTGTATTGGGAAAGTCATCTCCGGTGAACTTTTGTATTGGGAAAGTCATCTCCGGTGAACTTTTGTATGGGAAAAGTCATCTCCGGTGAACTTTTGTATTGGGAAAGTCATCTCCGGTGAACTTTTGTATTGGGAAAGTCATCTCCGGTGAACTTTTGTATGGGAAAAGTCATCTCCGGTGAACTTTTGTATTGGGAAAGTCATCTCCGGTGAACTTTTGTATTGGGAAAGTCATCTCCGGTGAACTTTTGTATTGGGAAAGTCATCTCCGGTGAACTTTTGTATGGGAAAAGTCATCTCCGGTGAACTTTTGTATTGGGAAAGTCATCTCCGGTGAACTTTTGTATTGGGAAAGTCATGCCCGGTGAACTTTTGTATGGGAAAAGTCATCTCCGGTGAACTTTTGTATTGGGAAAGTCGTGCCCGGTGAACTTTTGTATTGGGAAAGTCATCTCCGGTGAACTTTTGTATTGGGAAAGTCATGCCCGGTGAACTTTTGTATTGGGAAAGTCGTGCCCGGTGAACTTTTGTATTGGGAAAGTCATCTCCGGTGAACTTTTGTATTGGGAAAGTCATCTCCGGTGAACTTTTGTATGGGAAAAGTCATCTCCGGTGAATTTTGTATTGGGAAAGTCATCTCCGGTGAACTTTTATATTGGAAAAGTCATGCCCGGTGAACTTTTGTATTGGGAAAGTCATCTCCGGTGAACTTTTGTATTGGGAAAGTCATCTCCGGTGAACTTTTGTATGGGAAAAGTCATCTCCGATGAACTTTTGTATTGGGAAAGTCATCTCCGGTGAACTTTTGTATGGGAAAAGTCATCTCCGGTGAACTTTTGTATTGGGAAAGTCATCTCCGGTGAACTTTTGTATGGGAAAAGTCATCTCCGGTGAACTTTTATATTGGGAAAGTCATCTCCGGTGAACTTTTGTATGAGAAAAGTCATCTCCGGTGAACTTTTGTATGGGAAAAGTCATCTCCGGTGAACTTTTGTATTGGGAAAGTCATCTCCGGTGAACTTTTGTATTGGGAAAGTCATCTCCGGTGAACTTTTGTATTGGGAAAGTCATCTCCGGTGAACTTTTGTATGGGAAAAGTCATCTCCGGTGAACTTTTGTATTGGGAAAGTCATCTCCGGTGAACTTTTGTATTGGGAAAGTCATCTCCGGTGAACTTTTGTATTGGGAAAGTCATCTCCGGTGAACTTTTGTATTGGGAAAGTCATCTCCGGTGAACTTTTGTATGGGAAAAGTCATCTCCGGTGAACTTTTGTATTGGGAAAGTCATCTCCGGTGAACTTTTGTATTGGGAAAGTCATGCCCGGTGAACTTTTATATTGGGAAAGTCATCTCCGGTGAACTTTTGTATGGGAAAAGTCATCTCCGGTGAACTTTTGTATTGGGAAAGTCATCTCCGGTGAACTTTTGTATTGGGAAAATCATCTCCGGTGAACTTTTGTATGGGAAAAGTCATCTCCGGTGAACTTTTGTATGGGAAAAGTCATCTCCGGTGAACTTTTGTATTGGGAAAGTCATCTCCGGTGAACTTTTGTATGGGAAAAGTCATCTCCGGTGAACTTTTGTATGGGAAAAGTCATCTCCGGTGAACTTTTGTATGGGAAAGTCATCTCCGGTGAACTTTTGTATTGGGAAAGTCATGCCCGGTGAACTTTTGTATTGGGAAAGTCATGCCCGGTGAACTTTTGTATTGGGAAAGTCATCTCCGGTGAACTTTTGTATTGGGAAAGTCATCTCCGGTGAACATTTGTATTGGGAAAGTCATGCCCGGTGAACTTTTATATTGGGAAAGTCATCTCCGGTGAACTTTTGTATTGGGAAAGTCATCTCCGGTGAACTTTTGTATGGGAAAAGTCATCTCCGGTGAACTTTTGTATGGGAAAAGTCATCTCCGGTGAACTTTTGTATGGGAAAAGTCATCTCCGGTGAACTTTTGTATTGGGAAAGTCATCTCCGGTGAACTTTTGTATGGGAAAAGTCATCTCCGGTGAACTTTTGTATTGGGAAAGTCATCTCCGGTGAACTTTTGTATTGGGAAAGTCATCTCCGGTGAACTTTTGTATTGGGAAAGTCATCTCCGGTGAACTTTTGTATGGGAAAAGTCATCTCCGGTGAACTTTTGTATTGGGAAAGTCATCTCCGGTGAACTTTTGTATGGGAAAAGTCATCTCCGGTGAACTTTTATATTGGGAAAGTCATCTCCGGTGAACTTTTGTATTGGGAAAGTCATGCCCGGTGAACTTTTGTATTGGGAAAGTCATGCCCGGTGAACTTTTGTATTGGGAAAGTCATGCCCGGTGAACTTTTGTATGGGAAAAGTCATCTCCGGTGAACTTTTGTATGGGAAAAGTCATCTCCGGTGAACTTTTGTGTTGGGAAAGTCATCTCCGGTGAACTTTTGTATGGGAAAAATCATCTCCGGTGAACTTTTGTATTGGGAAAGTCATGCCCGGTGAACTTTTGTATTGGGAAAGTCATCTCCGGTGAACTTTTGTATGGGAAAAGTCATCTCCGGTGAACTTTTATATTGGAAAAGTCATCTCCGGTGAACTTTTGTATTGGGAAAGTCATCTCCGGTGAACTTTTGTATTGGGAAAGTCATCTCCGGTGAACTTTTGTATTGGGAAAGTCATCTCCGGTGAACTTTTGTATGGGAAAAGTCATCTCCGGTGAACTTTTGTATTGGGAAAGTCATCTCCGGTGAACTTTTGTATGGGAAAAGTCATCTCCGGTGAACTTTTGTATTGGGAAAGTCATCTCCGGTGAACTTTTGTATTGGGAAAGTCATCTCCGGTGAACTTTTGTATTGGGAAAGTCATCTCCGGTGAACTTTTGTATGGGAAAAGTCATCTCCGGTGAACTTTTGTATTGGGAAAGTCATCTCCGGTGAACTTTTGTATGGGAAAAGTCATCTCCGGTGAACTTTTGTATTGGGAAAGTCATCTCCGGTGAACTTTTGTATTGGGAAAGTCATCTCCGGTGAACTTTTGTATGGGAAAAGTCATCTCCGGTGAACTTTTGTATTGGGAAAGTCATCTCCGGTGAACTTTTGTATTGGGAAAGTCATCTCCGGTGAACTTTTGTATGGGAAAAGTCATCTCCGGTGAACTTTTGTATTGGGAAAGTCATCTCCGGTGAACTTTTGTATGGGAAAAGTCATCTCCGGTGAACTTTTGTATTGGGAAAGTCATCTCCGTTGAACTTTTGTATGGGAAAAGTCATCTCCGGTGAACTTTTGTATTGGGAAAGTCATCTCCGGTGAACTTTTGTATTGGGAAAGTCATGCCCGGTGAACTTTTATATTGGGAAAGTCATCTCCGGTGAACTTTTGTATTGGGAAAGTCATGCCCGGTGAACTTTTATATAGGGAAAGTCATCTCCGGTGAACTTTTGTATGGGAAAAGTGATCTCCGGTGAACTTTTGTATTGGGAAAGTCATCTCCGGTGAACTTTTGTATTGGGAAAGTCATGCCCAGTGAACTTTTGTATTGGGAAAGTCATCTCCGGTGAACTTTTGTATGGGAAAAGTCATCTCCGGTGAACTTTTATATTGGGAAAGTCATCTCCGGTGAACTTTTGTATTGGGAAAGTCATCTCCGGTGAACTTTTGTATGGGAAAAGTCATCTCCGGTGAACTTTTGTATTGGGAAAGTCATCTCCGGTGAACTTTTGTATTGGGAAAGTCATGCCCGGTGAACTTTTATATTGGGAAAGTCATCTCCGGTGAACTTTTGTATTGGGAAAGTCATGCCCGGTGAACTTTTGTATTGGGAAAGTCATCTCCGGTGAAATTTTGTATTGGGAAAGTCATGCCCGGTGAACTTTTGTATTGGGAAAGTCATCTCCGGTGAACTTTTGTATTGGGAAAGTCATCTCCGGTGAACTTTTGTATGGGAAAAGTCATCTCCGGTGAACTTTTATATTGGGAAAGTCATCTCCGGTGAACTTTTGTATTGGGAAAGTCATCTCCGGTGAACTTTTGTATTGGGAAAGTCATCTCCGGTGAACTTTTGTATGGGAAAAGTCATCTCCGGTGAACTTTTGTATTGGGAAAGTCATCTCCGGTGAACTTTTGTATGGGAAAAGTCATCTCCGGTGAACTTTTATATTGGGAAAGTCATCTCCGGTGAACTTTTGTATTGGGAAAGTCATGCCCGGTGAACTTTTGTATTGGGAAAGTCATGCCCGGTGAACTTTTGTATTGGGAAAGTCATGCCCGGTGAACTTTTGTATGGGAAAAGTCATCTCCGGTGAACTTTTGTATGGGAAAAGTCATCTCCGGTGAACTTTTGTGTTGGGAAAGTCATCTCCGGTGAACTTTTGTATGGGAAAAATCATCTCCGGTGAACTTTTGTATTGGGAAAGTCATGCCCGGTGAACTTTTGTATTGGGAAAGTCATCTCCGGTGAACTTTTGTATGGGAAAAGTCATCTCCGGTGAACTTTTATATTGGAAAAGTCATCTCCGGTGAACTTTTGTATTGGGAAAGTCATCTCCGGTGAACTTTTGTATTGGGAAAGTCATCTCCGGTGAACTTTTGTATTGGGAAAGTCATCTCCGGTGAACTTTTGTATGGGAAAAGTCATCTCCGGTGAACTTTTGTATTGGGAAAGTCATCTCCGGTGAACTTTTGTATGGGAAAAGTCATCTCCGGTGAACTTTTGTATTGGGAAAGTCATCTCCGGTGAACTTTTGTATTGGGAAAGTCATCTCCGGTGAACTTTTGTATTGGGAAAGTCATCTCCGGTGAACTTTTGTATGGGAAAAGTCATCTCCGGTGAACTTTTGTATTGGGAAAGTCATCTCCGGTGAACTTTTGTATGGGAAAAGTCATCTCCGGTGAACTTTTGTATTGGGAAAGTCATCTCCGGTGAACTTTTGTATTGGGAAAGTCATCTCCGGTGAACTTTTGTATGGGAAAAGTCATCTCCGGTGAACTTTTGTATTGGGAAAGTCATCTCCGGTGAACTTTTGTATTGGGAAAGTCATCTCCGGTGAACTTTTGTATGGGAAAAGTCATCTCCGGTGAACTTTTGTATTGGGAAAGTCATCTCCGGTGAACTTTTGTATGGGAAAAGTCATCTCCGGTGAACTTTTGTATTGGGAAAGTCATCTCCGTTGAACTTTTGTATGGGAAAAGTCATCTCCGGTGAACTTTTGTATTGGGAAAGTCATCTCCGGTGAACTTTTGTATTGGGAAAGTCATGCCCGGTGAACTTTTATATTGGGAAAGTCATCTCCGGTGAACTTTTGTATTGGGAAAGTCATGCCCGGTGAACTTTTATATAGGGAAAGTCATCTCCGGTGAACTTTTGTATGGGAAAAGTGATCTCCGGTGAACTTTTGTATTGGGAAAGTCATCTCCGGTGAACTTTTGTATTGGGAAAGTCATGCCCAGTGAACTTTTGTATTGGGAAAGTCATCTCCGGTGAACTTTTGTATGGGAAAAGTCATCTCCGGTGAACTTTTATATTGGGAAAGTCATCTCCGGTGAACTTTTGTATTGGGAAAGTCATCTCCGGTGAACTTTTGTATGGGAAAAGTCATCTCCGGTGAACTTTTGTATTGGGAAAGTCATCTCCGGTGAACTTTTGTATTGGGAAAGTCATGCCCGGTGAACTTTTATATTGGGAAAGTCATCTCCGGTGAACTTTTGTATTGGGAAAGTCATGCCCGGTGAACTTTTGTATTGGGAAAGTCATCTCCGGTGAAATTTTGTATTGGGAAAGTCATGCCCGGTGAACTTTTGTATTGGGAAAGTCATCTCCGGTGAACTTTTGTATTGGGAAAGTCATCTCCGGTGAACTTTTGTATGGGAAAAGTCATCTCCGGTGAACTTTTATATTGGGAAAGTCATCTCCGGTGAACTTTTGTATTGGGAAAGTCATCTCCGGTGAACTTTTGTATTGGGAAAGTCATGCCCGGTGAACTTTTATATTGGGAAAGTCATCTCCGGTGAACTTTTCTATTGGGAAAGTCGTGCCCGGTGAACTTTTGTATTGGGAAAGTCATGCCCGGTGAACTTTTATATTGGGAAAGTCATCTCCGGTGAACTTTTGTATTGGGAAAGTCATCTCCGGTGAACTTTTGTATTGGGAAAGTCATCTCCGGTGAACTTTTGTATGGGAAAAGTCATCTCCGGTGAACTTTTGTATTGGGAAAGTCATCTCCGGTGAACTTTTGTATTGGGAAAGTCATGCCCGGTGAACTTTTATATTGGGAAAGTCATCTCCGGTGAACTTTTGTATGGGAAAAGTCATCTCCGGTGAACTTTTGTATTGGGAAAGTCATCTCCGGTGAACTTTTGTATTGGGAAAGTCATGCCCGGTGAACTTTTGTATTGGGAAAGTCATGCCCGGTGAACTTTTATATTGGGAAAGTCATCTCCGGTGAACTTTTGTATGGGAAAAGTCATCTCCGGTGAACTTTTGTATTGGGAAAGTCATCTCCGGTGAACTTTTGTATTGGGAAAGTCATGCCCGGTGAACTTTTGTATTGGGAAAGTCATGCCCGGTGAACTTTTGTATGGGAAAAGTCATCTCCGGTGAACTTTTGTATTGGGAAAATCATCTCCGGTGAACTTTTGTATTGGGAAAGTCATCTCCGGTGAACTTTTGTATTGGGAAAGTCATCTCCGGTGAACTTTTGTATTGGGAAAGTCATCTCCGGTGAACTTTTGTATGGGAAAAGTCATCTCCGGTGAACTTTTGTATGGGAAAAGTCATCTCCGGTGAACTTTTGTATGGGAAAAGTCATCTCCGGTGAACTTTTGTATGGGAAAAGTCGTCTCCGGTGAACTTTTGTATTGGGAAAGTCATCTCCGGTGAACTTTTGTATGGGAAAAATCATCTCCGGTGAACTTTTGTATTGGGAAAGTCATGCCCGGTGAACTTTTGTATTGGGAAAGTCATCTCCGGTGAACTTTTGTATGGGAAAAGTCATCTCCGGTGAACTTTTATATTGGAAAAGTCATGCCCGGTGAACTTTTGTATTGGGAAAGTCATCTCCGGTGAACTTTTGTATTGGGAAAGTCATGCCCGGTGAACTTTTGTATTGGGAAAGTCATGCCCGGTGAACTTTTGTATTGGAAAAGTCATCTCCGGTGAACTTTTGTATTGGGAAAGTCATCTCCGGTAAACTTTTGTATTGGGAAAGTCATCTCCGGTGAACTTTTGTATTGGGAAAGTCATCTCCGGTGAACTTTTGTATGGGAAAAGTCATCTCCGGTGAACTTTTGTATTGGGAAAGTCATCTCCGGTGAACTTTTGTATTGGGAAAGTCATCTCCGGTGAACTTTTGTATTGGGAAAGTCATCTCCGGTGAACTTTTGTATGGGAAAAGTCATCTCCGGTGAAATTTTGTATGGGAAAAGTCATCTCCGGTGAACTTTTGTATTGGGAAAGTCATCTCCGGTGAACTTTTGTATTGGGAAAGTCATCTCCGGTGAACTTTTGTATGGGAAAAGTCATCTCCGGTGAACTTTTATATTGGGAAAGTCATCTCCGGTGAACTTTTGTATTGGGAAAGTCATCTCCGGTGAACTTTTGTATTGGGAAAGTCATCTCCGGTGAACTTTTGTATGGGAAAAGTCATCTCCGGTGAACTTTTGTATTGGGAAAGTCATCTCCGGTGAACTTTTGTATTGGAAAAGTCATCTCCGGTGAACTTTTGTATGGGAAAAGTCATCTCCGGTGAACTGTTGTATTGGGAAAGTCATCTCCGGTGAACTTTTGTATTGGGAAAGTCATTTCCGGTGAACTTTTGTATGGGAAAAGTCATCTCCGGTTAACTTTTGTATTGGGAAAGTCATCTCCGGTGAACTTTTGTATTGGGAAAGTCATCTCCGGTGAACTTTTGTATGGGAAAAGTCATCTCCGGTGAACTTTTGTATTGGGAAAGTCATCTCCGGTGAACTTTTGTATGGGAAAAGTCATCTCCGGTGAACTTTTGTATTGGGAAAGTCATCTCCGGTGAACTTTTGTATTGGGAAAGTCATCTCCGGTGAACTTTTGTATTGGGAAAGTCATCTCCGGTGAACTTTTGTATGGGAAAAGTCATCTCCGGTGAACTTTTATATTGGGAAAGTCATCTCCGGTGAACTTTTGTATTGGGAAAGTCATCTCCGGTGAACTTTTGTATTGGGAAAATCATCTCCGGTGAACTTTTGTATGGGAAAAGTCATCTCCGGTGAACTTTTGTATTGGGAAAGTCATCTCCGGTGAACTTTTGTATGGGAAAAGTCATCTCCGGTGAACTTTTGTATTGGGAAAGTCATCTCCGGTGAACTTTTGTATGGGAAAAGTCATCTCCGGTGAACTTTTGTATTGGGAAAGTCATCTCCGGTGAACTTTTGTATTGGGAAAGTCATCTCCGGTGAACTTTTGTATTGGGAAAGTCATCTCCGGTGAACTTTTGTATGGGAAAAGTCATCTCCGGTGAACTTTTGTATTGGGAAAGTCATCTCCGGTGAACTTTTGTATGGGAAAAGTCATCTCCGGTGAACTTTTGTATTGGGAAAGTCATCTCCGGTGAACTTTTGTATGGGAAAAGTCATCTCCGGTGAACTTTTGTATTGGGAAAGTCATCTCCGGTGAACTTTTGTATTGGGAAAGTCATGCCCGGTGAACTTTTATATTGGGAAAGTCATCTCCGGTGAACTTTTGTATGGGAAAAGTCATCTCCGGTGAACTTTTGTATTGGGAAAGTCATCTCCGGTGAACTTTTGTATTGGGAAAGTCATGCCCGGTGAACTTTTGTATTGGGAAAGTCATGCCCGGTGAACTTTTGTATTGGGAAAGTCATGCCTGGTGAACTATTGTATTGGGAAAGTCATCTCCGGTGAACTTTTGTATTGGGAAAGTCATCTCCGGTGAACTTTTGTATTGGGAAAGTCATCTCCGGTGAACTTTTGTATTGGGAAAGTCATCTCCGGTGAACTTTTGTATGGGAAAAGTCATCTCCGGTGAACTTTTGTATTGGGAAAGTCATCTCCGGTGAACTTTTGTATGGGAAAAGTCATCTCCGGTGAACTTTTGTATGGGAAAAGTCATCTCCGGTGAACTTTTGTATTGGGAAAGTCATCTCCGGTGAACTTTTGTATTGGGAAAGTCATCTCCGGTGAACTTTTGTATTGTGAAAGTCATCTCCGGTGAACTTTTGTATGGGAAAAGTCATCTCCGGTGAACTTTTGTATTGGGAAAGTCATCTCCGGTGAACTTTTGTATTGGGAAAGTCATCTCCGGTGAACTTTTGTATTGGGAAAGTCATCTCCGGTGAACTTTTGTATTGGGAAAGTCATCTCCGGTGAACTTTTGTATGGGAAAAGTCATCTCCGGTGAACTTTTGTATTGGGAAAGTCATCTCCGGTGAACTTTTGTATGGGAAAAGTCATCTCCGGTGAACTTTTGTATGTGAAAAGTCATCTCCGGTGAACTTTTGTATTGGGAAATCATGCCCGGTGAACTTTTGTATTGGGAAAGTCATCTCCGGTGAACTTTTGTATTGGGAAAGTCATGCCCGGTGAACTTTTGTATTGGGAAAGTCATCTCCGGTGAACTTTTATATTGGGAAAGTCATCTCCGGTGAACTTTTGTATTGGGAAAGTCGTGCCCGGTGAACTTTTGTATTGGGAAAGTCATGCCCGGTGAACTTTTATATTGGGAAAGTCATCTCCGGTGAACTTTTGTATGGGAAAAGTCATCTCCGGTGAACTTTTGTATGGGAAAAGTCATCTCCGGTGAACTTTTGTATGGGAAAAGTCATCTCCGGTGAACTTTTGTATGGGAAAAATCATCTCCGGTGAACTTTTGTATTGGGAAAGTCATGCCCGGTGAACTTTTGTATTGGGAAAGTCATCTCCGGTGAACTTTTGTATGGGAAAAGTCATCTCCGGTGAACTTTTATATTGGAAAAGTCATGCCCGGTGAACTTTTGTATTGGGAAAGTCATCTCCGGTGAACTTTTGTATTGGGAAAGTCATGCCCGGTGAACTTTTGTATTGGGAAAGTCATGCCCGGTGAACTTTTGTATTGGGAAAGTCATCTCCGGTGAACTTTTGTATTGGGAAAGTCATGCCCGGTGAACTTTTGTATTGGGAAAGTCATCTCCGGTGAACTTTTGTATTGGGAAAGTCATCTCCGGTGAACTTTTGTATTGGGAAAGTCATCTCCGGTGAACTTTTGTATGGGAAAAGTCATCTCCGGTGAACTTTTGTATTGGGAAAGTCATCTCCGGTGAACTTTTGTATTGGGAAAGTCATCTCCGGTGAACTTTTGTATTGGGAAAGTCATCTCCGGTGAACTTTTTTATGGGAAAAGTCATCTCCGGTGAACTTTTGTATGGGAAAAGTCATCTCCGGTGAACTTTTGTATTGGGAAAGTCATCTCCGGTGAACTTTTGTATTGGGAAAGTCATCTCCGGTGAACTTTTGTATGGGAAAAGTCATCTCCGGTGAACTTTTGTATTGGGAAAGTCATCTCCGGTGAACTTTTGTATTGGGAAAGTCATCTCCGGTGAACTTTTGTATGGGAAAAGTCATCTCCGGTGAACTTTTGTATTGGGAAAGTCATCTCCGGTGAACTTTTGTATTGGGAAAGTCATCTCCGGTGAACTTTTGTATTGGGAAAGTCATCTCCGGTGAACTTTTGTATGGGAAAAGTCATCTCCGGTGATCTTTTGTATTGGGAAAGTCATCTCCGGTGAACTTTTGTATTGGGAAAGTCATGCCCGGTGAACTTTTGTATGGGAAAAGTCATCTCCGGTGAACTTTTGTATTGGGAAAGTCGTGCCCGGTGAACTTTTGTATTGGGAAAGTCATCTCCGGTGAACTTTTGTATTGGGAAAGTCATGCCCGGTGAACTTTTGTATTGGGAAAGTCGTGCCCGGTGAACTTTTGTATTGGGAAAGTCATCTCCGGTGAACTTTTGTATTGGGAAAGTCATGCCCGGTGAACTTTTATATTGGGAAAGTCATCTCCGGTGAACTTTTGTATTTTGGAAAGTCATCTCCGGTGAACTTTTGTATGGGAAAAGTCATCTCCGGTGAACTTTTGTATTGGGAAAGTCATCTCCGGTGAACTTTTATATTGGAAAACTCATGCCCGGTGAACTTTTGTATTGGGAAAGTCATCTCCGGTGAACTTTTGTATTGGGAAAGTCATCTCCGGTGAACTTTTGTATGGGAAAAGTCATCTCCGATGAACTTTTGTATTGGGAAAGTCATCTCCGGTGAACTTTTGTATGGGAAAAGTCATCTCCGGTGAACTTTTGTATCGGGAAAGTCATCTCCGGTGAACTTTTGTATGGGAAAAGTCATCTTCGGTGAACTTTTATATTGGGAAAGTCATCTCCGGTGAACTTTTGTATGGGAAAAGTCATCTCCGGTGAACTTTTGTATGGGAAAAGTCATCTCCGGTGAACTTTTGTATTGGGAAAGTCATCTCCGGTGAACTTTTGTATTGGGAAAGGCATCTCCGGTGAACTTTTGTATTGGGAAAGTCATCTCCGGTGAACTTTTGTATTGGGAAAGTCATGCCCGGTGAACTTTTGTATTGGGAAAGTCGTGCCCGGTGAACTTTTGTATTGGGAAAGTCATCTCCGGTGAACTTTTGTATTGGGAAAGTCATGCCCGGTGAACTTTTATATTGGGAAAGTCATCTCCGGTGAACTTTTGTATTGGGAAAGTCATCTCCGGTGAACTTTTGTATGGGAAAAGTCATCTCCGGTGAACTTTTGTATTGGGAAAGTCATCTCCGGTGAACTTTTATATTGGAAAAGTCATGCCCGGTGAACTTTTGTATTGGGAAAGTCATCTCCGGTGAACTTTTGTATTGGGAAAGTCATCTCCGGTGAACTTTTGTATGGGAAAAGTCATCTCCGATGAACTTTTGTATTGGGAAAGTCATCTCCGGTGAACTTTTGTATGGGAAAAGTCATCTCCGGTGAACTTTTGTATTGGGAAAGTCATCTCCGGTGAACTTTTGTATGGGAAAAGTCATCTCCGGTGAACTTTTATATTGGGAAAGTCATCTCCGGTGAACTTTTGTATGGGAAAAGTCATCTCCGGTGAACTTTTGTATGGGAAAAGTCATCTCCGGTGAACTTTTGTATTGGGAAAGTCATCTCCGGTGAACTTTTGTATTGGGAAAGTCATCTCCGGTGAACTTTTGTATTGGGAAAGTCATCTCCGGTGAACTTTTGTATGGGAAAAGTCATCTCCGGTGAACTTTTGTATTGGGAAAGTCATCTCCGGTGAACTTTTGTATTGGGAAAGTCATCTCCGGTGAACTTTTGTATTGGGAAAGTCATCTCCGGTGAACTTTTGTATTGGGAAAGTCATCTCCGGTGAACTTTTGTATTGGGAAAGTCATCTCCGGTGAACTTTTGTATAGGAAAAGTCATCTCCGGTGAACTTTTGTATTGGGAAAGTCATCTCCGGTGAACTTTTGTATTGGGAAAGTCATGCCCGGTGAACTTTTATATTGGGAAAGTCATCTCCGGTGAACTTTTGTATGGGAAAAGTCATCTCCGGTGAACTTTTGTATTGGGAAAGTCATCTCCGGTGAACTTTTGTATTGGGAAAGTCATCTCCGGTGAACTTTTGTATGGGAAAAGTCATCTCCGGTGAACTTTTGTATGGGAAAAGTCATCTCCGGTGAACTTTTGTATTGGGAAAGTCATCTCCGATGAACTTTTGTATGGGAAAAGTCATCTCCGGTGAACTTTTGTATGGGAAAAGTCATCTCCGGTGAACTTTTGTATGGGAAAAGTCATCTCCGGTGAACTTTTGTATGGGAAAAGTCATATCCGGTGAACTTTTGTATGGGAAAGTCATCTCCGGTGAACTTTTGTATTGGGAAAGTCATGCCCGGTGAACTTTTGTATTGGGAAAGTCATGCCCGGTGAACTTTTGTATTGGGAAAGTCATCTCCGGTGAACTTTTGTATTGGGAAAGTCATCTCCGGTGAACTTTTGTATTGGGAAAGTCATGCCCGGTGAACTTTTATATTGGGAAAGTCATCTCCGGTGAACTTTTGTATTGGGAAAGTCATCTCCGGTGAACTTTTGTATGGGAAAAGTCATCTCCGGTGAACTTTTGTATGGGAAAAGTCATCTCCGGTGAACTTTTGTATGGGAAAAGTCATCTCCGGTGAACTTTTGTATTGGGAAAGTCATCTCCGGTGAACTTTTGTATGGGAAAAGTCATCTCCGGTGAACTTTTGTATTGGGAAAGTCATCTCCGGTGAACTTTTGTATTGGGAAAGTCATCTCCGGTGAACTTTTGTATTGGGAAAGTCATCTCCGGTGAACTTTTGTATGGGAAAAGTCATCTCCGGTGAACTTTTGTATTGGGAAAGTCATCTCCGGTGAACTTTTGTATGGGAAAAGTCATCTCCGGTGAACTTTTATATTGGGAAAGTCATCTCCGGTGAACTTTTGTATTGGGAAAGTCATGCCCGGTGAACTTTTGTATTGAGAAAGTCATGCCCGGTGAACTTTTGTATTGGGAAAGTCATGCCCGGTGAACTTTTGTATGGGAAAAGTCATCTCCGGTGAACTTTTGTATGGGAAAAGTCATCTCCGGTGAACTTTTGTATTGGGAAAGTCATCTCCGGTGAACTTTTGTATGGGAAAAATCATCTCCGGTGAACTTTTGTATTGGGAAAGTCATGCCCGGTGAACTTTTGTATTGGGAAAGTCATCTCCGGTGAACTTTTGTATGGGAAAAGTCATCTCCGGTGAACTTTTATATTGGAAAAGTCATCTCCGGTGAACTTTTGTATTGGGAAAGTCATCTCCGGTGAACTTTTGTATTGGGAAAGTCATCTCCGGTGAACTTTTGTATTGGGAAAGTCATCTCCGGTGAACTTTTGTATGGGAAAAGTCATCTCCGGTGAACTTTTGTATTGGGAAAGTCATCTCCGGTGAACTTTTGTATGGGAAAAGTCATCTCCGGTGAACTTTTGTATTGGGAAAGTCATCTCCGGTGAACTTTTGTATTGGGAAAGTCATGCCCGGTGAACTTTTATATTGGGAAAGTCATCTCCGGTGAACTTTTGTATGGGAAAAGTCATCTCCGGTGAACTTTTGTATTGGGAAAGTCATCTCCGGTGAACTTTTGTATTGGGAAAGTCATCTCCGGTGAACTTTTGTATGGGAAAAGTCATCTCCGGTGAACTTTTGTATTGGGAAAGTCATCTCCGGTGAACTTTTGTATTGGGAAAGTCATCTCCGGTGAACTTTTGTATGGGAAAAGTCATCTCCGGTGAAATTTTGTATTGGGAAAGTCATCTCCGGTGAACTTTTGTATGGGAAAAGTCATCTCCGGTGAACTTTTGTATTGGGAAAGTCATCTCCGGTGAACTTTTGTATGGGAAAAGTCATCTACGGTGAACTTTTGTATTGGGAAAGTCATCTCCGGTGAACTTTTGTATTGGGAAAGTCATGCCCGGTGAACTTTTATATTGGGAAAGTCATCTCCGGTGAACTTTTGTATGGGAAAAGTGATCTCCGGTGAACTTTTGTATTGGGAAAGTCATCTCCGGTGAACTTTTGTATTGGGAAAGTCATGCCCGGTGAAATTTTGTATTGGGAAAGTCATCTCCGGTGAACTTTTGTATGGGAAAAGTCATCTCCGGTGAACTTTTATATTGGGAAAGTCATCTCCGGTGAACTTTTGTATTGGGAAAGTCATCTCCGGTGAACTTTTGTATGGGAAAAGTCATCTCCGGTGAACTTTTGTATTGGGAAAGTCATGCCCGGTGAACTTTTATATTGGGAAAGTCATCTCCGGTGAACTTTTGTATTGGGAAAGTCATGCCCGGTGAACTTTTGTATTGGGAAAGTCATCTCCGGTGAACTTTTGTATTGGGAAAGTCATGCCCGGTGAACTTTTGTATTGGGAAAGTCATCTCCGGTGAACTTTTGTATTGGGAAAGTCATCTCCGGTGAACTTTTGTATGGGAAAAGTCATCTCCGGTGAACTTGTATATTGGGAAAGTCATCTCCGGTGAACTTTTGTATTGGGAAAGTCATCTCCGGTGAACTTTTGTATTGGGAAAGTCATGCCCGGTGAACTTTTATATTGGGAAAGTCATCTCCGGTGAACTTTTGTATTGGGAAAGTCGTGCCCGGTGAACTTTTGTATTGGGAAAGTCATGCCCGGTGAACTTTTATATTGGGAAAGTCATCTCCGGTGAACTTTTGTATTGGGAAAGTCATCTCCGGTGAACTTTTGTATGGGAAAAGTCATCTCCGGTGAACTTTTGTATTGGGAAAGTCATCTCCGGTGAACTTTTGTATTGGGAAAGTCATGCCCGGTGAACTTTTATATTGGGAAAGTCATCTCCGGTGAACTTTTGTATGGGAAAAGTCATCTCCGGTGAACTTTTGTATTGGGAAAGTCATCTCCGGTGAACTTTTGTGTTGGGAAAGTCATGCCCGGTGAACTTTTGTATTGGGAAAGTCCTGCCCGGTGAACTTTTAAATTGGGAAAGTCATCTCCGGTGAACTTTTGTATGGGAAAAGTCATCTCCGGTGAACTTTTGTATTGGGAAAGTCATCTCCGGTGAACTTTTGTATTGGGAAAGTCATGCCCGGTGAACTTTTGTATTGGGAAAGTCATGCCCGGTGAACTTTTGTATGGGAAAAGTCATCTCCGGTGAACTTTTGTATTGGGAAAGTCATCTCCGGTGAACTTTTGTATTGGGAAAGTCATCTCCGGTGAACTTTTGTATTGGGAAAGTCATCTCCGGTGAACTTTTGTATTGGGAAAGTCATCTCCGGTGAACTTTTGTATTGGGAAAGTCATCTCCGGTGAACTTTTGTATTGGGAAAGTCATCTCCGGTGAACTTTTGTATGGGAAAAGTCATCTCCGGTGAACTTTTGTATTGGGAAAGTCATCTCCGGTGAACTTTTGTATAGGAAAAGTCATCTCCGGTGAACTTTTGTATTGGGAAAGTCATCTCCGGTGAACTTTTGTATTGGGAAAGTCATCTCCGGTGAACTTTTGTATGGGAAAAGTCATCTCCGGTGAACTTTTGTATTGGGAAAGTCATCTCCGGTGAACTTTTGTATTGGGAAAGTCATGCCCGGTGAACTTTTGTTTTGGGAAAGTCATGCCCGGTGAACTTTTGTTTTGGGAAAGTCATGCCCGGTGAACTTTTGTATTGGGAAAGTCATCTCCGGTGAACTTTTGTATGGGAAAAGTCATCTCCGGTGAACTTTTGTATGGGAAAAGTCATCTCCGGTGAACTTTTGTATTGGGAAAGTCATCTCCGGTGAACTTTTGTATTGGGAAAGTCATCTCCGGTGAACTTTTGTATGGGAAAAGTCATCTCCGGTGAACTTTTGTATGGGAAAAGTCATCTCCGGTGAACTTTTGTATTGGGAAAGTCATCTCCGGTGAACTTTTGTATGGGAAAAGTCTTCTCCGGTGAACTTTTGTATTGGGAAAGTCATCTCCGGTGAACTTTTGTATTGGGAAAGTCATGCCCGGTGAACTTTTGTATTGGGAAAGTCATGCCCGGTGAACTTTTGTATTGGGAAAGTCATCTCCGGTGAACTTTTGTTTTGGTAAAGTCATCTCCGGTGAACTTTTGTATTGGGAAAGTCATCTCCGGTGAACTTTTGTATGGGAAAAGTCATCTCCGGTGAACTTTTGTATTGGGAAAGTCATCTCCGGTGAACTTTTGTATTGGGAAAGTCATCTCCGGTGAACTTTTGTATTGGGAAAGTCATCTCCGGTGAACTTTTGTATTGGGAAAGTCATCTCCGGTGAACTTTTGTATGGGAAAAGTCATCTCCGGTGAACTTTTGTATTGGGAAAGTCATCTCCGGTGAACTTTTGTATTGGGAAAGTCATCTCCTGTGAACTTTTGTATGGGAAAAGTCATCTCCGGTGAACTTTTGTATGGGAAAAGTCATCTCCGGTTAACGTTTGTATTGGGAAAGTCATGCCCGGTGAACTTTTGTATTGGGAAAGTCATCTCCGGTGAACTTTTATATTGGTAAAGTCATGCCCGGTGAACTTTTGTATTGGGAAAGTCATGCCCGGTGAACTATTGTATTGGGAAAGTCATGCCCGGTGAACTTTTGTATTGGAAAAGTCATGCCCGGTGAACTTTTGTATTGGGAAAGTCATCTCCGGTGAACTTTTGTATTGGGAAAGTCATCTCCGGTGAACTTTTGTATGGGAAAAGTCATCTCCGGTGAACTTTTGTATTGGGAAAGTCATCTCCGGTGAACTTTTGTATGGGAAAAGTCATCTCCGGTGAACTTTTGTATTGGGAAAGTCATCTCCGGTGAACTTTTGTATGGGAAAAGTCATCTCCGGTGAACTTTTGTATTGGGAAAGTCATCTCCGGTGAACTTTTGTATGGGAAAAGTCATCTCCGGTGAACTTTTGTATTGGGAAAGTCATCTCCGGTGAACTTTTGTATTGGGAAAGTCATCTCCGGTGAACTTTTGTATGGGAAAGTCATCTCCGGTGAACTTTTGTATGGGAAAAGTCATCTCCGGTGAACTTTTGTATTGGGAAAGTCATCTCCGGTGAACTTTTGTATTGGGAAAGTCATCTCCGGTGAACTTTTGTATGGGAAAAGTCATCTCCGGTGAACTTTTGTATTGGGAAAGTCATCTCCGGTGAACTTTTGTATTGGGAAAGTCATCTCCGGTGAACTCCGGTGAACTTTTGTATTGGGAAAGTCATGCCCGGTGAACTTTTGTATTGGGAAAGTCATGCCCGGTGAACTTTTGTATTGAGAAAGTCATGCCCGGTGAACTTTTGTATAGGAAAAGTCATCTCCGGTGAACTTTTGTATTGGGAAAGTCATCTCCGGTGAACTTTTGTATTGGGAAAGTCATCTCCGGTGAACTTTTGTATGGGAAAAGTCATCTCCGGTGAACTTTTGTATTGGGAAAGTCATCTCCGGTGAACTTTTGTATTGGGAAAGTCATGCCCGGTGAACTTTTGTTTTGGGAAAGTCATGCCCGGTGAACTTTTGTTTTGGGAAAGTCATGCCCGGTGAACTTTTGTATTGGGAAAGTCATCTCCGGTGAACTTTTGTATGGGAAAAGTCATCTCCGGTGAACTTTTGTATGGGAAAAGTCATCTCCGGTGAACTTTTGTATTGGGAAAGTCATCTCCGGTGAACTTTTGTATTGGGAAAGTCATCTCCGGTGAACTTTTGTATGGGAAAAGTCATCTCCGGTGAACTTTTGTATGGGAAAAGTCATCTCCGGTGAACTTTTGTATTGGGAAAGTCATCTCCGGTGAACTTTTGTATGGGAAAAGTCTTCTCCGGTGAACTTTTGTATTGGGAAAGTCATCTCCGGTGAACTTTTGTATTGGGAAAGTCATGCCCGGTGAACTTTTGTATTGGGAAAGTCATGCCCGGTGAACTTTTGTATTGGGAAAGTCATCTCCGGTGAACTTTTGTTTTGGTAAAGTCATCTCCGGTGAACTTTTGTATTGGGAAAGTCATCTCCGGTGAACTTTTGTATGGGAAAAGTCATCTCCGGTGAACTTTTGTATTGGGAAAGTCATCTCCGGTGAACTTTTGTATTGGGAAAGTCATCTCCGGTGAACTTTTGTATTGGGAAAGTCATCTCCGGTGAACTTTTGTATTGGGAAAGTCATCTCCGGTGAACTTTTGTATGGGAAAAGTCATCTCCGGTGAACTTTTGTATTGGGAAAGTCATCTCCGGTGAACTTTTGTATTGGGAAAGTCATCTCCTGTGAACTTTTGTATGGGAAAAGTCATCTCCGGTGAACTTTTGTATGGGAAAAGTCATCTCCGGTTAACGTTTGTATTGGGAAAGTCATGCCCGGTGAACTTTTGTATTGGGAAAGTCATCTCCGGTGAACTTTTATATTGGTAAAGTCATGCCCGGTGAACTTTTGTATTGGGAAAGTCATGCCCGGTGAACTATTGTATTGGGAAAGTCATGCCCGGTGAACTTTTGTATTGGAAAAGTCATGCCCGGTGAACTTTTGTATTGGGAAAGTCATCTCCGGTGAACTTTTGTATTGGGAAAGTCATCTCCGGTGAACTTTTGTATGGGAAAAGTCATCTCCGGTGAACTTTTGTATTGGGAAAGTCATCTCCGGTGAACTTTTGTATGGGAAAAGTCATCTCCGGTGAACTTTTGTATTGGGAAAGTCATCTCCGGTGAACTTTTGTATGGGAAAAGTCATCTCCGGTGAACTTTTGTATTGGGAAAGTCATCTCCGGTGAACTTTTGTATGGGAAAAGTCATCTCCGGTGAACTTTTGTATTGGGAAAGTCATCTCCGGTGAACTTTTGTATTGGGAAAGTCATCTCCGGTGAACTTTTGTATGGGAAAGTCATCTCCGGTGAACTTTTGTATGGGAAAAGTCATCTCCGGTGAACTTTTGTATTGGGAAAGTCATCTCCGGTGAACTTTTGTATGGGAAAACTCATCTCCGGTGAACTTTTGTATGGCAAAAGTCATCTCCGGTGAACTTTTATATTGGGAAAGTCATCTCCGGTGAACTTTTGTATGGGAAAAGTCATCTCCGGTGAACTTTTGTATTGGGAAAGTCATGCCCGGTGAACTTTTGTATTGGGAAAGTCATCTCCGGTGAACTTTTGTATGGGAAAAGTCATCTCCGGTGAACTTTTGTATTGGGAAAGTCATCTCCGGTGAACTTTTGTATTGGGAAAGTCATCTCCGGTGAACTTTTGTATGGGAAAAGTCATCTCCGGTGAACTTTTGTATGGGAAAAGTCATCTCCGGTGAACTTTTGTATGGGAAAAGTCATCTCCGGTGAGCTTTTATATTGGGAAAAGTCATCTCCGGTGAATTTTGTATGGGAAAAGTCATCTCCGGTGAACTTTTGTATTGGGAAAGTCATCTCCGGTGAACTTTTGTATTGGGAAAGTCATCTCCGGTGAACTTTTGTATGGGAAAAGTCATCTCCGGTGAACTTTTGTATTGGGAAAGTCATCTCCGGTGAACTTTTGTATGGGAAAAGTCATCTCCGGTGAACTTTTGTATTGGGAAAGTCATCTCCGGTGAACTTTTGTATTGGGAAAGTCATGCCCGGTGAACTTTTGTATTGGGAAAGTCATGCCCGGTGAACTTTTGTATTGAGAAAGTCATGCCCGGTGAACTTTTGTATGGGAAAAGTCATCTCCGGTGAACTTTTGTATGGGAAAAGTCATCTCCGGTGAACTTTTGTATTGGGAAAGTCATCTCCGGTGAACTTTTGTATGGGAAAAATCATCTCCGGTGAACTTTTGTATTGGGAAAGTCATGCCCGGTGAACTTTTGTATTGGGAAAGTCATCTCCGGTGAACTTTTGTATGGGAAAAGTCATCTCCGGTGAACTTTTATATTGGAAAAGTCATGCCCGGTGAACTTTTGTATTGGGAAAGTCATCTCCGGTGAACTTTTGTATTGGGAAAGTCATCTCCGGTGAACTTTTGTATGGGAAAAGTCATCTCCGGTGAACTTTTGTATTGGGAAAGTCATCTCCGGTGAACTTTTGTATTGGGAAAGTCATCTCCGGTGAACTTTTGTATTGGGAAAGTCATCTCCGGTGAACTTTTGTATTGGGAAAGTCATCTACGGTGAACTTTTGTATTGGGAAAGTCATCTCCGGTGAACTTTTGTATTGGGAAAGTCATCTCCGGTGAACTTTTGTATTGGGAAAGTCATCTCCGGTGAACTTTTGTATTGGGAAAGTCATCTCCGGTGAACTTTTGTATGGGAAAAGTCATCTCCGGTGAACTTTTGTATTGGGAAAGTCATCTCCGGTGAACTTTTGTATTGGGAAAGTCATCTCCGGTGAACTTTTGTATGGGAAAAGTCATCTCCGGTGAACTTTTGTATTGGGAAAGTCATCTCCGGTGAACTTTTGTATGGGAAAAGTCATCTCCGGTGAACTTTTGTATGGGAAAAGTCATCTCCGGTGAACTTTTGTATGGGAAAAGTCATCTCCGGTGAACTTTTGTATGGAAAAGTCATCTCCGGTGAACTTTTGTATTGGGAAAGTCATGCCCGGTGAACTTTTGTATTGGGAAAGTCATGCCCGGTGAACTTTTATATTGGGAAAGTCATCTCCGGTGAACTTTTGTATGGGAAAAGTCATCTCCGGTGAACTTTTGTATTGGGAAAGTCATCTCCGGTGAACTTTTGTATTGGGAAAGTCATCTCCGGTGAACTTTTGTATTGGGAAAGTCATCTCCGGTGAACTTTTGTATTGGGAAAGTCATCTCCGGTGAACTTTTGTATGGGAAAAGTCATCTCCGGTGAACTTTTGTATTGGGAAAGTCATCTCCGGTGAACTTTTGTATTGGGAAAGTCATCTCCGGTGAACTTTTGTATGGGAAAAGTCATCTCCGGTGAACTTTTATATTGGGAAAGTCATCTCCGGTGAACTTTTGTATTGGGAAAATCGTGCCCGGTGAACTTTTGTATTGGGAAAGTCATGCCCGGTGAACTTTTATATTGGGAAAGTCATCTCCGGTGAACTTTTGTATTGTGAAAGTCATCTCCGGTGAACTTTTGTATGGGAAAAGTCATCTCCGGTGAACTTTTGTATTGGGAAAGTCATCTCCGGTGCACTTTTGTATTGGGAAAGTCATGCCCGGTGAACTTTTGTATTGGGAAAGTCATCTCCGGTGAACTTTTGTATTGGGAAAGTCATGCCCGGTGAACTTTTGTATTGGGAAAGTCATCTCCGGTGAACTTTTATATTGGGAAAGTCATCTCCGGTGAACTTTTGTATTGGGAAAGTCGTGCCCGGTGAACTTTTGAATTGGGAAAGTCATGCCCGGTGAACTTTTATATTGGGAAAGTCATCTCCGGTGAACTTTTGTATGGGAAAAGTCATCTCCGGTGAACTTTTGTATGGGAAAAGTCATCTCCGGTGAACTTTTGTATTGGGAAAGTCATCTCCGGTGAACTTTTGTATGGGAAAAGTCATCTCCGGTGAACTTTTGTATTGGGAAAGTCATCTCCGGTGAACTTTTGTATGGGAAAAGTCATCTCCGGTGAACTTTTGTATTGGGAAAGTCATCTCCGGTGAACTTTTGTATTGGGAAAGTCATCTCCGGTGAACTTTTGTATTGGGAAAGTCATGCCCGGTGAACTTTTGTATTGGGAAAGTCATGCCCGGTGAACTTTTGTATTGGGAAAGTCATGCCCGGTGAACTTTTGTATTGGGAAAGTCATGCCCGGTGAACTTTTGTATGGGAAAAGTCATCTCCGGTGAACTTTTGTATGGGAAAAGTCATCTCCGGTGTACTTTTGTATTGGGAAAGTCATCTCCGGTGAACTTTTGTATGGGAAAAATCATCTCCGGTGAACTTTTGTATTGGGAAAGTCATCTCCGGTGAACTTTTGTATTGGGAAAGTCATCTCCGGTGAACTTTTGTATTGGGAAAGTCATCTCCGGTGAACTTTTGTATTGGGAAAGTCATCTCCGGTGAACTTTTGTATTGGGAAAGTCATCTCCGGTGAACTTTTGTATTGGGAAAGTCATCTCCGGTGAACTTTTGTATGGGAAAAGTCATCTCCGGTGAACTTTTGTATGGGAAAAGTCATCTCCGGTGAACTTTTGTATTGGGAAAGTCATCTCCGGTGAACTTTTGTATGGGAAAAGTCATCTCCGGTGAACTTTTGTATTGGGAAAGTCATCTCCGGTGAACTTTTGTATGGGAAAAGTCATCTCCGGTGAACTTTTGTATTGGGAAAGTCATCTCCGGTGAACTTTTGTATTGGGAAAGTCATCTCCGGTGAACTTTTGTATTGGGAAAGTCATGCCCGGTGAACTTTTGTATGGGAAAAGTCATGCCCGGTGAACTTTTGTATTGGGAAAGTCATCTCCGGTGAACTTTTGTATTGGGAAAGTCATCTCCGGTGAACTTTTGTATTGGGAAAGTCATCTCCGGTGAACTTTTGTATTGGGAAAGTCATCTCCGGTGAACTTTTGTATGGGAAAAGTCATCTCCGGTGAACTTTTGTATTGGGAAAGTCATCTCCGGTGAACTTTTGTATTGGGAAAGTCATCTCCGGTGAACTTTTGTATGGGAAAAGTCATCTCCGGTGAACTTTTGTATTGGGAAAGTCATCTCCGGTGAACTTTTGTATTGGGAAAGTCATCTCCGGTGAACTTTTGTATTGGGAAAGTCATCTCCGGTGAACTTTTGTATTGGGAAAGTCATCTCCGGCGAAATTTTGTATTGGGAAAGTCATCTCCGGTGAAATTTTGTATTGGGAAAGTCATCTCCGGTGAACTTTTGTATTGGGAAAGTCATCTCCGGTGAACTTTTGTATTGGGAAAGTCATCTCCGGTGAACTTTTGTATTGGGAAAGTCATGCCCGGCGAACTTTTGTATTGGGAAAGTCATGCCCGGTGAACTTTTGTATTGGGAAAGTCATGCCCGGTGAACTTTTGTATGGGAAAAGTCATCTCCGGTGAACTTTTGTATGGGAAAAGTCATCTCCGGTGAACTTTTGTATTGGGAAAGTCATCTCCGGTGAACTTTTGTATTGGGAAAGTCATCTCCGGTGAACTTTTGTATGGGAAAAGTCATCTCCGGTGAACTTTTGTATTGGGAAAGTCATCTCCGGTGAACTTTTGTATGGGAAAAGTCATCTCCGGTGAACTTTTGTATTGGGAAAGTCATCTCCGGTGAACTTTTGTATGGGAAAAGTCATCTCCGGTGAACTTTTGTATTGGGAAAGTCATCTCCGGTGAACTTTTGTATGGGAAAAGTCATCTCCGGTGAACTTTTGTATTGGGAAAGTCATCTCCGGTGAACTTTTGTATTGGGAAAGTCATCTCCGGTGAACTTTTGTATGGGAAAAGTCATCTCCGGTGAACTTTTGTATTGGGAAAGTCATGCCCGGTGAACTTTTGTATTGGGAAAGTCATCTCCAGTGAACTTTTGTATGGGAAAAGTCATCTCCGGTGAACTTTTGTATTGGGAAAGTCATCTCCGGTGAACTTTTGTATTGGGAAAGTCATCTCCGGTGAACTTTTGTATGGGAAAAGTCATCTCCGGTGAACTTTTGTATTGGGAAAGTCATCTCCGGTGAACTTTTGTATTGGGAAAGTCATCTCCGGTGAACTTTTGTATTGGGAAAGTCATCTCCGGTGAACTTTTGTATTGGGAAAGTCATCTCCGGTGAACTTTTGTATGGGAAAAGTCATCTCCGGTGAACTTTTGTATTGGGAAAGTCATCTCCGGTGAACTTTTGTATGGGAAAAGTCATCTCCGGTGAACTTTTGTATTGGGAAAGTCATCTCCGGTGACTTTTGTATTGGGAAAGTCATATCCGGTGAACTTTTGTATGGGAAAAGTCATCTCCGGTGAACTTTTGTATTGGGAAAGTCATCTCCGGTGAACTTTTGTATTGGGAAAGTCATCTCCGGTGAACTTTTGTATGGGAAAAGTCATCTCCGGTGAACTTTTGTATTGGGAAAGTCATCTCCGGTGAACTTTTGTATGGGAAAAGTCATCTCCGGTGAACTTTTGTATTGGGAAAGTCATCTCCGGTGAACTTTTGTATTGGGAAAGTCATCTCCGGTGAACTTTTGTATGGGAAAAGTCATCTCCGGTGAACTTTTGTATTGGGAAAGTCATCTCCGGTGAACTTTTGTATTGGGAAAGTCATGCCCGGTGAACTTTTGTATGGGAAAAGTCATCTCCGGTGAACTTTTGTATTGGGAAAGTCATCTCCGGTGAACTTTTGTATGGGAAAAGTCATGCCCGGTGAACTTTTGTATTGGGAAAGTCATCTCCGGTGAACTTTTGTATGGGAAAAGTCATCTCCGGTGAACTTTTGTATTGGGAAAGTCATCTCCGGTGAACTTTTGTATTGGGAAAGTCATCTCCGGTGAACTTTTGTATTGGAAAAGTCATCTCCAGTGAACTTTTGTATGGGAAAAGTCATCTCCGGTGAACTTTTGTATTGGGAAAGTCATCTCCGGTGAACTTTTGTATTGGGAAAGTCATGCCCGGTGAACTTTTGTATGGGAAAAGTCATCTCCGGTGAACTTTTGTATTGGGAAAGTCGTGCCCGGTGAACTTTTGTATTGGGAAAGTCATCTCCGGTGAACTTTTGTATTGGGAAAGTCATGCCCGGTGAACTTTTGTATTGGGAAAGTCGTGCACGGTGAACTTTTGTATTGGGAAAGTCATCTCCGGTGAACTTTTGTATTGGGAAAGTCATGCCCGGTGAACTTTTATATTGGGAAAGTCATCTCCGGTGAACTTTTGTATTGGGAAAGTCATGCCCGGTGAACTTTTGTATTGGGAAAGTCATGCCCGGTGAACTTTTGTATTGGGAAAGTCATCTCCGGTGAACTTTTATATTGGAAAAGTCATGCCCGGTGAACTTTTGTATTGGGAAATTCATGCCCGGTGAACTATTGTATTGGGAAAGTCATGCCCGGTGAACTTTTGTATTGGGAAAGTCATGCCCGGTGAACTTTTGTATTGGGAAAGTCATCTCCGGTGAACTTTTGTATTGGGAAAGTCATCTCCGGTGAACTTTTGTATGGGAAAAGTCATCTCCGGTGAACTTTTGTATTGGGAAAGTCATCTCCGGTGAACTTTTGTATGGGAAAAGTCATCTCCGGTGAACTTTTGTATTGGGAAAGTCATCTCCGGTGAACTTTTGTATTGGGAAAGTCATGCCCGGTGAACTTTTGTATGGGAAAAGTCATCTCCGGTGAACTTTTGTATTAGGAAAGTCGTGCCCGGTGAACTATTGTATTGGGAAAGTCATGCCCGGTGAACTTTTGTATTGGGAAAGTCATGCCCGGTGAACTTTTGTATTGGGAAAGTCATGCCCGGTGAACTTTTGTATTGGGAAAGTCATCTCCGGTGAACTTTTGTATGGGAAAAGTCATCTCCGGTGAACTTTTGTATGGGAACTTTTGTATTGGGAAAGTCATGCCCGGTGAACTTTTGTATTGGGAAAGTCATGCCCGGTAAACTTTTGTATTGGGAAAGTCGTGCCCGGTGAACTTTTGTATTGGGAAAGTCATCTCCGGTGAACTTTTGTATTGGGAAAGTCATGCCCGGTGAACTATTGTATTGGGAAAGTCATGCCCGGTGAACTTTTGTATTGGGAAAGTCATGCCCGGTGAACTTTTGTATGGGAAAAGTCATCTCCGGTGAACTTTTGTATTGGGAAAGTCATCTCCGGTGAACTTTTGTATGGGAAAAGTCATCTCCGGTGAACTTTTGTATTGGGAAAGTCATCTCCGGTGAACTTTTGTATTGGGAAAGTCATCTCCGGTGAACTTTTGTATGGGAAAAGTCATCTCCGGTGGACTTTTGTATTGGGAAAGTCATCTCCGGTGAACTTTTGTATTGGGAAAGTCATGCCCGGTGAACTTTTGTATGGGAAAAGTCATCTCCGGTGAACTTTTGTATTGGGAAAGTCGTGCCCGGTGAACTATTGTATTGGGAAAGTCATGCCCGGTGAACTTTTGTATTGGGAAAGTCATGCCCGGTGAACTTTTGTATTGGGAAAGTCATGCCTGGTGAACTATTGTATTGGGAAAGTCATCTCCGGTGAACTTTTGTATTGGGAAAGTCATCTCCGGTGAACTTTTGTATTGGGAAAGTCATCTCCGGTGAACTTTTGTATTGGGAAAGTCATCTCCGGTGAACTTTTGTATGGGAAAAGTCATCTCCGGTGAACTTTTGTATTGGGAAAGTCATCTCCGGTGAACTTTTGTATGGGAAAAGTCATCTCCGGTGAACTTTTGTATGGGAAAAGTCATCTCCGGTGAACTTTTGTATTGGGAAAGTCATCTCCGGTGAACTTTTGTATTGGGAAAGTCATGCCCGGTGAACTTTTGTATTGGGAAAGTCATGCCCGGTGAACTTTTGTATTGGGAAAGTCATGCCTGGTGAACTATTGTATTGGGAAAGTCATCTCCGGTGAACTTTTGTATTGGGAAAGTCATCTCCGGTGAACTTTTGTATTGGGAAAGTCATCTTCGGTGAACTTTTGTATTGGGAAAGTCATCTCCGGTGAACTTTTGTATGGGAAAAGTCATCTCCGGTGAACTTTTGTATTGGGAAAGTCATCTCCGGTGAACTTTTGTATGGGAAAAGTCATCTCCGGTGAACTTTTGTATGGGAAAAGTCATCTCCGGTGAACTTTTGTATTGGGAAAGTCATCTCCGGTGAACTTTTGTATTGGGAAAGTCATCTCCGGTGAACTTTTGTATTGTGAAAGTCATCTCCGGTGAACTTTTGTATGGGAAAAGTCATCTCCGGTGAACTTTTGTATTGGGAAAGTCATCTCCGGTGAACTTTTGTATTGGGAAAGTCATCTCCGGTGAACTTTTGTATTGGGAAAGTCATCTCCGGTGAACTTTTGTATTGGGAAAGTCATCTCCGGTGAACTTTTGTATGGGAAAAGTCATCTCCGGTGAACTTTTGTATTGGGAAAGTCATCTCCGGTGAACTTTTGTATGGGAAAAGTCATCTCCGGTGAACTTTTGTATGTGAAAAGTCATCTCCGGTGAACTTTTGTATTGGGAAATCATGCCCGGTGAACTTTTGTATTGGGAAAGTCATCTCCGGTGAACTTTTGTATTGGGAAAGTCATGCCCGGTGAACTTTTGTATTGGGAAAGTCATCTCCGGTGAACTTTTATATTGGGAAAGTCATCTCCGGTGAACTTTTGTATTGGGAAAGTCGTGCCCGGTGAACTTTTGTATTGGGAAAGTCATGCCCGGTGAACTTTTATATTGGGAAAGTCATCTCCGGTGAACTTTTGTATGGGAAAAGTCATCTCCGGTGAACTTTTGTATGGGAAAAGTCATCTCCGGTGAACTTTTGTATGGGAAAAGTCATCTCCGGTGAACTTTTGTATGGGAAAAATCATCTCCGGTGAACTTTTGTATTGGGAAAGTCATGCCCGGTGAACTTTTGTATTGGGAAAGTCATCTCCGGTGAACTTTTGTATGGGAAAAGTCATCTCCGGTGAACTTTTATATTGGAAAAGTCATGCCCGGTGAACTTTTGTATTGGGAAAGTCATCTCCGGTGAACTTTTGTATTGGGAAAGTCATGCCCGGTGAACTTTTGTATTGGGAAAGTCATGCCCGGTGAACTTTTGTATTGGGAAAGTCATCTCCGGTGAACTTTTGTATTGGGAAAGTCATGCCCGGTGAACTTTTGTATTGGGAAAGTCATCTCCGGTGAACTCTTGTATTGGGAAAGTCATCTCCGGTGAACTTTTGTATTGGGAAAGTCATCTCCGGTGAACTTTTGTATGGGAAAAGTCATCTCCGGTGAACTTTTGTATTGGGAAAGTCATCTCCGGTGAACTTTTGTATTGGGAAAGTCATCTCCGGTGAACTTTTGTATTGGGAAAGTCATCTCCGGTGAACTTTTGTATGGGAAAAGTCATCTCCGGTGAACTTTTGTATGGGAAAAGTCATCTCCGGTGAACTTTTGTATTGGGAAAGTCATCTCCGGTGAACTTTTGTATTGGGAAAGTCATCTCCGGTGAACTTTTGTATGGGAAAAGTCATCTCCGGTGAACTTTTGTATTGGGAAAGTCATCTCCGGTGAACTTTTGTATTGGGAAAGTCATCTCCGGTGAACTTTTGTATGGGAAAAGTCATCTCCGGTGAACTTTTGTATTGGGAAAGTCATCTCCGGTGAACTTTTGTATTGGGAAAGTCATCTCCGGTGAACTTTTGTATTGGGAAAGTCATCTCCGGTGAACTTTTGTATGGGAAAAGTCATCTCCGGTGATCTTTTGTATTGGGAAAGTCATCTCCGGTGAACTTTTGTATTGGGAAAGTCATGCCCGGTGAACTTTTGTATGGGAAAAGTCATCTCCGGTGAACTTTTGTATTGGGAAAGTCGTGCCCGGTGAACTTTTGTATTGGGAAAGTCATCTCCGGTGAACTTTTGTATTGGGAAAGTCATGCCCGGTGAACTTTTGTATTGGGAAAGTCGTGCCCGGTGAACTTTTGTATTGGGAAAGTCATCTCCGGTGAACTTTTGTATTGGGAAATCATGCCCGGTGAACTTTTGTATTGGGAAAGTCATCTCCGGTGAACTTTTGTATTGGGAAAGTCATGCCCGGTGAACTTTTGTATTGGGAAAGTCATCTCCGGTGAACTTTTATATTGGGAAAGTCATCTCCGGTGAACTTTTGTATTGGGAAAGTCGTGCCCGGTGAACTTTTGTATTGGGAAAGTCATGCCCGGTGAACTTTTATATTGGGAAAGTCATCTCCGGTGAACTTTTGTATGGGAAAAGTCATCTCCGGTGAACTTTTGTATGGGAAAAGTCATCTCCGGTGAACTTTTGTATGGGAAAAGTCATCTCCGGTGAACTTTTGTATGGGAAAAATCATCTCCGGTGAACTTTTGTATTGGGAAAGTCATGCCCGGTGAACTTTTGTATTGGGAAAGTCATCTCCGGTGAACTTTTGTATGGGAAAAGTCATCTCCGGTGAACTTTTATATTGGAAAAGTCATGCCCGGTGAACTTTTGTATTGGGAAAGTCATCTCCGGTGAACTTTTGTATTGGGAAAGTCATGCCCGGTGAACTTTTGTATTGGGAAAGTCATGCCCGGTGAACTTTTGTATTGGGAAAGTCATCTCCGGTGAACTTTTGTATTGGGAAAGTCATGCCCGGTGAACTTTTGTATTGGGAAAGTCATCTCCGGTGAACTTTTGTATTGGGAAAGTCATCTCCGGTGAACTTTTGTATTGGGAAAGTCATCTCCGGTGAACTTTTGTATGGGAAAAGTCATCTCCGGTGAACTTTTGTATTGGGAAAGTCATCTCCGGTGAACTTTTGTATTGGGAAAGTCATCTCCGGTGAACTTTTGTATTGGGAAAGTCATCTCCGGTGAACTTTTGTATGGGAAAAGTCATCTCCGGTGAACTTTTGTATGGGAAAAGTCATCTCCGGTGAACTTTTGTATTGGGAAAGTCATCTCCGGTGAACTTTTGTATTGGGAAAGTCATCTCCGGTGAACTTTTGTATGGGAAAAGTCATCTCCGGTGAACTTTTGTATTGGGAAAGTCATCTCCGGTGAACTTTTGTATTGGGAAAGTCATCTCCGGTGAACTTTTGTATGGGAAAAGTCATCTCCGGTGAACTTTTGTATTGGGAAAGTCATCTCCGGTGAACTTTTGTATTGGGAAAGTCATCTCCGGTGAACTTTTGTATTGGGAAAGTCATCTCCGGTGAACTTTTGTATGGGAAAAGTCATCTCCGGTGATCTTTTGTATTGGGAAAGTCATCTCCGGTGAACTTTTGTATTGGGAAAGTCATGCCCGGTGAACTTTTGTATGGGAAAAGTCATCTCCGGTGAACTTTTGTATTGGGAAAGTCGTGCCCGGTGAACTTTTGTATTGGGAAAGTCATCTCCGGTGAACTTTTGTATTGGGAAAGTCATGCCCGGTGAACTTTTGTATTGGGAAAGTCGTGCCCGGTGAACTTTTGTATTGGGAAAGTCATCTCCGGTGAACTTTTGTATTGGGAAAGTCATGCCCGGTGAACTTTTATATTGGGAAAGTCATCTCCGGTGAACTTTTGTATTTTGGAAAGTCATCTCCGGTGAACTTTTGTATGGGAAAAGTCATCTCCGGTGAACTTTTGTATTGGGAAAGTCATCTCCGGTGAACTTTTATATTGGAAAACTCATGCCCGGTGAACTTTTGTATTGGGAAAGTCATCTCCGGTGAACTTTTGTATTGGGAAAGTCATCTCCGGTGAACTTTTGTATGGGAAAAGTCATCTCCGATGAACTTTTGTATTGGGAAAGTCATCTCCGGTGAACTTTTGTATGGGAAAAGTCATCTCCGGTGAACTTTTGTATCGGGAAAGTCATCTCCGGTGAACTTTTGTATGGGAAAAGTCATCTTCGGTGAACTTTTATATTGGGAAAGTCATCTCCGGTGAACTTTTGTATGGGAAAAGTCATCTCCGGTGAACTTTTGTATGGGAAAAGTCATCTCCGGTGAACTTTTGTATTGGGAAAGTCATCTCCGGTGAACTTTTGTATTGGGAAAGGCATCTCCGGTGAACTTTTGTATTGGGAAAGTCATCTCCGGTGAACTTTTGTATGGGAAAAGTCATCTCCGGTGAACTTTTGTATTGGGAAAGTCATCTCCGGTGAACTTTTGTATTGGGAAAGTCATCTCCGGTGAACTTTTGTATTGGGAAAGTCATCTCCGGTGAACTTTTGTATTGGGAAAGTCATCTCCGGTGAACTTTTGTATTGGGAAAGTCATCTCCGGTGAACTTTTGTATAGGAAAAGTCATCTCCGGTGAACTTTTGTATTGGGAAAGTCATCTCCGGTGAACTTTTGTATTGGGAAAGTCATGCCCGGTGAACTTTTATATTGGGAAAGTCATCTCCGGTGAACTTTTGTATGGGAAAAGTCATCTCCGGTGAACTTTTGTATTGGGAAAGTCATCTCCGGTGAACTTTTGTATTGGGAAAGTCATCTCCGGTGAACTTTTGTATGGGAAAAGTCATCTCCGGTGAACTTTTGTATGGGAAAAGTCATCTCCGGTGAACTTTTGTATTGGGAAAGTCATCTCCGATGAACTTTTGTATGGGAAAAGTCATCTCCGGTGAACTTTTGTATTATGAAAGTCATCTCCGGTGAACTTTTGTATGGGAAAAGTCATCTCCGGTGAACTTTTGTATGGGAAAAGTCATATCCGGTGAACTTTTGTATGGGAAAGTCATCTCCGGTGAACTTTTGTATTGGGAAAGTCATGCCCGGTGAACTTTTGTATTGGGAAAGTCATCTCCGGTGAACTTTTGTATTGGGAAAGTCATCTCTGGTGAACTTTTGTATTGGGAAAGTCATCTCCGGTGAACTTTTGTATTGTGAAAGTTATCTCCGGTGAACTTTTGTATGGGAAAAGTCATCTCCGGTGAACTTTTGTATGGGAAAAGTCATCTCCGGTGAACTTTTGTATTGGGAAAGTCATCTCCGGTGAACTTTTGTATTGGGAAAGTCATCTCCGGTGAACTTTTGTATTGGGAAAGTCATCTCCGGTGAACTTTTGTATTGGGAAAGTCATCTCCGGTGAACTTTTGTATGGGAAAAGTCATCTCCGGTGAACTTTTGTATTGGGAAAGTCATCTCCGGTGAACTTTTGTATGGGAAAAGTCATCTCCGGTGAACTTTTGTATGTGAAAAGTCATCTCCGGTGAACTTTTGTATTGGGAAATCATGCCCGGTGAACTTTTGTATTGGGAAAGTCATCTCCGGTGAACTTTTGTATTGGGAAAGTCATGCCCGGTGAACTTTTGTATTGGGAAAGTCATCTCCGGTGAACTTTTATATTGGGAAAGTCATCTCCGGTGAACTTTTGTATTGGGAAAGTCGTGCCCGGTGAACTTTTGTATTGGGAAAGTCATGCCCGGTGAACTTTTATATTGGGAAAGTCATCTCCGGTGAACTTTTGTATGGGAAAAGTCATCTCCGGTGAACTTTTGTATGGGAAAAGTCATCTCCGGTGAACTTTTGTATGGGAAAAGTCATCTCCGGTGAACTTTTGTATGGGAAAAATCATCTCCGGTGAACTTTTGTATTGGGAAAGTCATGCCCGGTGAACTTTTGTATTGGGAAAGTCATCTCCGGTGAACTTTTGTATGGGAAAAGTCATCTCCGGTGAACTTTTATATTGGAAAAGTCATGCCCGGTGAACTTTTGTATTGGGAAAGTCATCTCCGGTGAACTTTTGTATTGGGAAAGTCATGCCCGGTGAACTTTTGTATTGGGAAAGTCATGCCCGGTGAACTTTTGTATTGGGAAAGTCATCTCCGGTGAACTTTTGTATTGGGAAAGTCATGCCCGGTGAACTTTTGTATTGGGAAAGTCATCTCCGGTGAACTTTTGTATTGGGAAAGTCATCTCCGGTGAACTTTTGTATGGGAAAAGTCATCTCCGGTGAACTTTTGTATTGGGAAAGTCATCTCCGGTGAACTTTTGTATTGGGAAAGTCATCTCCGGTGAACTTTTGTATTGGGAAAGTCATCTCCGGTGAACTTTTGTATGGGAAAAGTCATCTCCGGTGAACTTTTGTATGGGAAAAGTCATCTCCGGTGAACTTTTGTATTGGGAAAGTCATCTCCGGTGAACTTTTGTATTGGGAAAGTCATCTCCGGTGAACTTTTGTATGGGAAAAGTCATCTCCGGTGAACTTTTGTATTGGGAAAGTCATCTCCGGTGAACTTTTGTATTGGGAAAGTCATCTCCGGTGAACTTTTGTATGGGAAAACTCATCTCCGGTGAACTTTTGTATTGGGAAAGTCATCTCCGGTGAACTTTTGTATTGGGAAAGTCATCTCCGGTGAACTTTTGTATTGGGAAAGTCATCTCCGGTGAACTTTTGTATGGGAAAAGTCATCTCCGGTGATCTTTTGTATTGGGAAAGTCATCTCCGGTGAACTTTTGTATTGGGAAAGTCATGCCCGGTGAACTTTTGTATGGGAAAAGTCATCTCCGGTGAACTTTTGTATTGGGAAAGTCGTGCCCGGTGAACTTTTGTATTGGGAAAGTCATCTCCGGTGAACTTTTGTATTGGGAAAGTCATGCCCGGTGAACTTTTGTATTGGGAAAGTCGTGCCCGGTGAACTTTTGTATTGGGAAAGTCATCTCCGGTGAACTTTTGTATTGGGAAAGTCATGCCCGGTGAACTTTTATATTGGGAAAGTCATCTCCGGTGAACTTTTGTATTGGGAAAGTCATCTCCGGTGAACTTTTGTATGGGAAAAGTCATCTCCGGTGAACTTTTGTATTGGGAAAGTCATCTCCGGTGAACTTTTATATTGGAAAAGTCATGCCCGGTGAACTTTTGTATTGGGAAAGTCATCTCCGGTGAACTTTTGTATTGGGAAAGTCATCTCCGGTGAACTTTTGTATGGGAAAAGTCATCTCCGATGAACTTTTGTATTGGGAAAGTCATCTCCGGTGAACTTTTGTATGGGAAAAGTCATCTCCGGTGAACTTTTGTATTGGGAAAGTCATCTCCGGTGAACTTTTGTATGGGAAAAGTCATCTCCGGTGAACTTTTATATTGGGAAAGTCATCTCCGGTGAACTTTTGTATGGGAAAAGTCATCTCCGGTGAACTTTTGTATGGGAAAAGTCATCTCCGGTGAACTTTTGTATTGGGAAAGTCATCTCCGGTGAACTTTTGTATTGGGAAAGTCATCTCCGGTGAACTTTTGTATTGGGAAAGTCATCTCCGGTGAACTTTTGTATGGGAAAAGTCATCTCCGGTGAACTTTTGTATTGGGAAAGTCATCTCCGGTGAACTTTTGTATTGGGAAAGTCATCTCCGGTGAACTTTTGTATTGGGAAAGTCATCTCCGGTGAACTTTTGTATTGGGAAAGTCATCTCCGGTGAACTTTTGTATTGGGAAAGTCATCTCCGGTGAACTTTTGTATAGGAAAAGTCATCTCCGGTGAACTTTTGTATTGGGAAAGTCATCTCCGGTGAACTTTTGTATTGGGAAAGTCATGCCCGGTGAACTTTTATATTGGGAAAGTCATCTCCGGTGAACTTTTGTATGGGAAAAGTCATCTCCGGTGAACTTTTGTATTGGGAAAGTCATCTCCGGTGAACTTTTGTATTGGGAAAGTCATCTCCGGTGAACTTTTGTATGGGAAAAGTCATCTCCGGTGAACTTTTGTATGGGAAAAGTCATCTCCGGTGAACTTTTGTATTGGGAAAGTCATCTCCGATGAACTTTTGTATGGGAAAAGTCATCTCCGGTGAACTTTTGTATGGGAAAAGTCATCTCCGGTGAACTTTTGTATGGGAAAAGTCATCTCCGGTGAACTTTTGTATGGGAAAAGTCATATCCGGTGAACTTTTGTATGGGAAAGTCATCTCCGGTGAACTTTTGTATTGGGAAAGTCATGCCCGGTGAACTTTTGTATTGGGAAAGTCATGCCCGGTGAACTTTTGTATTGGGAAAGTCATCTCCGGTGAACTTTTGTATTGGGAAAGTCATCTCCGGTGAACTTTTGTATTGGGAAAGTCATGCCCGGTGAACTTTTATATTGGGAAAGTCATCTCCGGTGAACTTTTGTATTGGGAAAGTCATCTCCGGTGAACTTTTGTATGGGAAAAGTCATCTCCGGTGAACTTTTGTATGGGAAAAGTCATCTCCGGTGAACTTTTGTATGGGAAAAGTCATCTCCGGTGAACTTTTGTATTGGGAAAGTCATCTCCGGTGAACTTTTGTATGGGAAAAGTCATCTCCGGTGAACTTTTGTATTGGGAAAGTCATCTCCGGTGAACTTTTGTATTGGGAAAGTCATCTCCGGTGAACTTTTGTATTGGGAAAGTCATCTCCGGTGAACTTTTGTATGGGAAAAGTCATCTCCGGTGAACTTTTGTATTGGGAAAGTCATCTCCGGTGAACTTTTGTATGGGAAAAGTCATCTCCGGTGAACTTTTATATTGGGAAAGTCATCTCCGGTGAACTTTTGTATTGGGAAAGTCATGCCCGGTGAACTTTTGTATTGAGAAAGTCATGCCCGGTGAACTTTTGTATTGGGAAAGTCATGCCCGGTGAACTTTTGTATGGGAAAAGTCATCTCCGGTGAACTTTTGTATGGGAAAAGTCATCTCCGGTGAACTTTTGTATTGGGAAAGTCATCTCCGGTGAACTTTTGTATGGGAAAAATCATCTCCGGTGAACTTTTGTATTGGGAAAGTCATGCCCGGTGAACTTTTGTATTGGGAAAGTCATCTCCGGTGAACTTTTGTATGGGAAAAGTCATCTCCGGTGAACTTTTATATTGGAAAAGTCATCTCCGGTGAACTTTTGTATTGGGAAAGTCATCTCCGGTGAACTTTTGTATTGGGAAAGTCATCTCCGGTGAACTTTTGTATTGGGAAAGTCATCTCCGGTGAACTTTTGTATGGAAAAGTCATCTCCGGTGAACTTTTGTATTGGGAAAGTCATCTCCGGTGAACTTTTGTATGGGAAAAGTCATCTCCGGTGAACTTTTGTATTGGGAAAGTCATCTCCGGTGAACTTTTGTATTGGGAAAGTCATGCCCGGTGAACTTTTATATTGGGAAAGTCATCTCCGGTGAACTTTTGTATGGGAAAAGTCATCTCCGGTGAACTTTTGTATTGGGAAAGTCATCTCCGGTGAACTTTTGTATTGGGAAAGTCATCTCCGGTGAACTTTTGTATGGGAAAAGTCATCTCCGGTGAACTTTTGTATTGGGAAAGTCATCTCCGGTGAACTTTTGTATTGGGAAAGTCATCTCCGGTGAACTTTTGTATGGGAAAAGTCATCTCCGGTGAAATTTTGTATTGGGAAAGTCATCTCCGGTGAACTTTTGTATGGGAAAAGTCATCTCCGGTGAACTTTTGTATTGGGAAAGTCATCTCCGGTGAACTTTTGTATGGGAAAAGTCATCTACGGTGAACTTTTGTATTGGGAAAGTCATCTCCGGTGAACTTTTGTATTGGGAAAGTCATGCCCGGTGAACTTTTATATTGGGAAAGTCATCTCCGGTGAACTTTTGTATGGGAAAAGTGATCTCCGGTGAACTTTTGTATTGGGAAAGTCATCTCCGGTGAACTTTTGTATTGGGAAAGTCATGCCCGGTGAAATTTTGTATTGGGAAAGTCATCTCCGGTGAACTTTTGTATGGGAAAAGTCATCTCCGGTGAACTTTTATATTGGGAAAGTCATCTCCGGTGAACTTTTGTATTGGGAAAGTCATCTCCGGTGAACTTTTGTATGGGAAAAGTCATCTCCGGTGAACTTTTGTATTGGGAAAGTCATGCCCGGTGAACTTTTATATTGGGAAAGTCATCTCCGGTGAACTTTTGTATTGGGAAAGTCATGCCCGGTGAACTTTTGTATTGGGAAAGTCATCTCCGGTGAACTTTTGTATTGGGAAAGTCATGCCCGGTGAACTTTTGTATTGGGAAAGTCATCTCCGGTGAACTTTTGTATTGGGAAAGTCATCTCCGGTGAACTTTTGTATGGGAAAAGTCATCTCCGGTGAACTTGTATATTGGGAAAGTCATCTCCGGTGAACTTTTGTATTGGGAAAGTCATCTCCGGTGAACTTTTGTATTGGGAAAGTCATGCCCGGTGAACTTTTATATTGGGAAAGTCATCTCCGGTGAACTTTTGTATTGGGAAAGTCGTGCCCGGTGAACTTTTGTATTGGGAAAGTCATGCCCGGTGAACTTTTATATTGGGAAAGTCATCTCCGGTGAACTTTTGTATTGGGAAAGTCATCTCCGGTGAACTTTTGTATGGGAAAAGTCATCTCCGGTGAACTTTTGTATTGGGAAAGTCATCTCCGGTGAACTTTTGTATTGGGAAAGTCATGCCCGGTGAACTTTTATATTGGGAAAGTCATCTCCGGTGAACTTTTGTATGGGAAAAGTCATCTCCGGTGAACTTTTGTATTGGGAAAGTCATCTCCGGTGAACTTTTGTGTTGGGAAAGTCATGCCCGGTGAACTTTTGTATTGGGAAAGTCCTGCCCGGTGAACTTTTAAATTGGGAAAGTCATCTCCGGTGAACTTTTGTATGGGAAAAGTCATCTCCGGTGAACTTTTGTATTGGGAAAGTCATCTCCGGTGAACTTTTGTATTGGGAAAGTCATGCCCGGTGAACTTTTTGTATTGGGAAAGTCATGCCCGGTGAACTTTTGTATGGGAAAAGTCATCTCCGGTGAACTTTTGTATTGGGAAAGTCATCTCCGGTGAACTTTTGTATTGGGAAAGTCATCTCCGGTGAACTTTTGTATTGGGAAAGTCATCTCCGGTGAACTTTTGTATTGGGAAAGTCATCTCCGGTGAACTTTTGTATTGGGAAAGTCATCTCCGGTGAACTTTTGTATTGGGAAAGTCATCTCCGGTGAACTTTTGTATTGGGAAAGTCATCTCCGGTGAACTTTTGTATGGGAAAAGTCATCTCCGGTGAACTTTTGTATTGGGAAAGTCATCTCCGGTGAACTTTTGTATAGGAAAAGTCATCTCCGGTGAACTTTTGTATTGGGAAAGTCATCTCCGGTGAACTTTTGTATTGGGAAAGTCATCTCCGGTGAACTTTTGTATGGGAAAAGTCATCTCCGGTGAACTTTTGTATTGGGAAAGTCATCTCCGGTGAACTTTTGTATTGGGAAAGTCATGCCCGGTGAACTTTTGTTTTGGGAAAGTCATGCCCGGTGAACTTTTGTATTGGGAAAGTCATCTCCGGTGAACTTTTGTATGGGAAAAGTCATCTCCGGTGAACTTTTGTATTGGGAAGTCATCTCCGGTGAACTTTGTATGGGAAAAGTCATCTCCGGTGAACTTTTGTATTGGAAAGTCATCTCCGGTGAACTTTTGTATTGGGAAAGTCATCTCCGGTGAACTTTTGTATGGGAAAAGTCATCTCCGGTGAACTTTTGTATGGGAAAAGTCATCTCCGGTGAACTTTTGTATTGGGAAAGTCATCTCCGGTGAACTTTTGTATGGGAAAAGTCATCTCCGGTGAACTTTTGTATTGGGAAAGTCATCTCCGGTGAACTTTTGTATGGGAAAAGTCTTCTCCGGTGAACTTTTGTATTGGGAAAGTCATCTCCGGTGAACTTTTGTATTGGGAAAGTCATGCCCGGTGAACTTTTGTATTGGGAAAGTCATGCCCGGTGAACTTTTGTATTGGGAAAGTCATCTCCGGTGAACTTTGTTTTGGTAAAGTCATCTCCGGTGAACTTTTGTATTGGGAAAGTCATCTCCGGTGAACTTTTGTATGGGAAAAGTCATCTCCGGTGAACTTTTGTATTGGGAAAGTCATCTCCGGTGAACTTTTGTATTGGGAAAGTCATCTCCGGTGAACTTTTGTATTGGGAAAGTCATCTCCGGTGAACTTTTGTATTGGGAAAGTCATCTCCGGTGAACTTTTGTATGGGAAAAGTCATCTCTGGTGAACTTTTGTATTGGGAAAGTCATCTCCGGTGAACTTTTGTATTGGGAAAGTCATCTCCTGTGAACTTTTGTATGGGAAAAGTCATCTCCGGTGAACTTTTGTATGGGAAAAGTCATCTCCGGTTAACGTTTGTATTGGGAAAGTCATGCCCGGTGAACTTTTGTATTGGGAAAGTCATCTCCGGTGAACTTTTTATATTGGTAAAGTCATGCCCGGTGAACTTTTGTATTGGGAAAGTCATGCCCGGTGAACTATTGTATTGGGAAAGTCATGCCCGGTGAACTTTTGTATTGGAAAAGTCATGCCCGGTGAACTTTTGTATTGGGAAAGTCATCTCCGGTGAACTTTTGTATTGGGAAAGTCATCTCCGGTGAACTTTTGTATGGGAAAAGTCATCTCCGGTGAACTTTTGTATTGGAAAGTCATCTCCGGTGAACTTTTGTATGGGAAAAGTCATCTCCGGTGAACTTTTGTATTGGGAAAGTCATCTCCGGTGAACTTATGTATGGGAAAAGTCATCTCCGGTGAACTTTTGTATTGGGAAAGTCATCTCCGGTGAACTTTTGTATGGGAAAAGTCATCTCCGGTGAACTTTTGTATTGGGAAAGTCATCTCCGGTGAACTTTTGTATTGGAAAGTCATCTCCGGTGAACTTTTGTATGGGAAAGTCATCTCCCGGTGAACTTTTGTATGGGAAAAGTCATCTCCGGTGAACTTTTGTATTGGGAAAGTCATCTCCGGTGAACTTTTGTATGGGAAAACTCATCTCCGGTGAACTTTTGTATGGGAAAAGTCATCTCCGGTGAACTTTTATATTGGGAAAGTCATCTCCGGTGAACTTTTGTATGGGAAAAGTCATCTCCGGTGAACTTTTGTATTGGGAAAGTCATGCCCGGTGAACTTTTGTATTGGGAAAGTCATCTCCGGTGAACTTTTGTATGGGAAAAGTCATCTCCGGTGAACTTTTGTATTGGGAAAGTCATCTCCGGTGAACTTTTGTATTGGGAAAGTCATCTCCGGTGAACTTTTGTATGGGAAAAGTCATCTCCGGTGAACTTGTGTATGAGAAAAGTCATCTCCGGTGAACTTTTGTATGGGAAAAGTCATCTCCGGTGAGCTTTTATATTGGGAAAAGTCATCTCCGGTGAATTTTGTATGGGAAAAGTCATCTCCGGTGAACTTTTGTATTGGGAAAGTCATCTCCGGTGAACTTTTGTATTGGGAAAGTCATCTCCGGTGAACTTTTGTATGGGAAAAGTCATCTCCGGTGAACTTTTGTATTGGGAAAGTCATCTCCGGTGAACTTTTGTATGGGAAAAGTCATCTCCGGTGAACTTTTGTATTGGGAAAGTCATCTCCGGTGAACTTTTGTATTGGGAAAGTCATGCCCGGTGAACTTTTGTATTGGGAAAGTCATGCCCGGTGAACTTTTGTATTGAGAAAGTCATGCCCGGTGAACTTTTGTATGGGAAAAGTCATCTCCGGTGAACTTTTGTATGGGAAAAGTCATCTCCGGTGAACTTTTGTATTGGGAAAGTCATCTCCGGTGAACTTTTGTATGGGAAAAATCATCTCCGGTGAACTTTTGTATTGGGAAAGTCATGCCCGGTGAACTTTTGTATTGGGAAAGTCATCTCCGGTGAACTTTTGTATGGGAAAAGTCATCTCCGGTGAACTTTTATATTGGAAAAGTCATGCCCGGTGAACTTTTGTATTGGGAAAGTCATCTCCGGTGAACTTTTGTATTGGGAAAGTCATCTCCGGTGAACTTTTGTATGGGAAAAGTCATCTCCGGTGAACTTTTGTATTGGGAAAGTCATCTCCGGTGAACTTTTGTATTGGGAAAGTCATCTCCGGTGAACTTTTGTATTGGGAAAGTCATCTCCGGTGAACTTTTGTATTGGGAAAGTCATCTACGGTGAACTTTTGTATTGGGAAAGTCATCTCCGGTGAACTTTTGTATTGGGAAAGTCATCTCCGGTGAACTTTTGTATTGGGAAAGTCATCTCCGGTGAACTTTTGTATTGGGAAAGTCATCTCCGGTGAACTTTTGTATGGGAAAAGTCATCTCCGGTGAACTTTTGTATTGGGAAAGTCATCTCCGGTGAACTTTTGTATTGGGAAAGTCATCTCCGGTGAACTTTTGTATGGGAAAAGTCATCTCCGGTGAACTTTTGTATTGGGAAAGTCATCTCCGGTGAACTTTTGTATGGGAAAAGTCATCTCCGGTGAACTTTTGTATGGGAAAAGTCATCTCCGGTGAACTTTTGTATGGGAAAAGTCATCTCCGGTGAACTTTTGTATGGAAAAGTCATCTCCGGTGAACTTTTGTATTGGGAAAGTCATGCCCGGTGAACTTTTGTATTGGGAAAGTCATGCCCGGTGAACTTTTATATTGGGAAAGTCATCTCCGGTGAACTTTTGTATGGGAAAAGTCATCTCCGGTGAACTTTTGTATTGGGAAAGTCATCTCCGGTGAACTTTTGTATTGGGAAAGTCATCTCCGGTGAACTTTTGTATTGGGAAAGTCATCTCCGGTGAACTTTTGTATTGGGAAAGTCATCTCCGGTGAACTTTTGTATGGGAAAAGTCATCTCCGGTGAACTTTTGTATTGGGAAAGTCATCTCCGGTGAACTTTTGTATTGGGAAAGTCATCTCCGGTGAACTTTTGTATGGGAAAAGTCATCTCCGGTGAACTTTTATATTGGGAAAGTCATCTCCGGTGAACTTTTGTATTGGGAAAATCGTGCCCGGTGAACTTTTGTATTGGGAAAGTCATGCCCGGTGAACTTTTATATTGGGAAAGTCATCTCCGGTGAACTTTTGTATTGTGAAAGTCATCTCCGGTGAACTTTTGTATGGGAAAAGTCATCTCCGGTGAACTTTTGTATTGGGAAAGTCATCTCCGGTGAACTTTTGTATTGGGAAAGTCATCTCCGGTGCACTTTTGTATTGGGAAAGTCATGCCCGGTGAACTTTTGTATTGGGAAAGTCATCTCCGGTGAACTTTTGTATTGGGAAAGTCATGCCCGGTGAACTTTTGTATTGGGAAAGTCATCTCCGGTGAACTTTTATATTGGGAAAGTCATCTCCGGTGAACTTTTGTATTGGGAAAGTCGTGCCCGGTGAACTTTTGTATTGGGAAAGTCATGCCCGGTGAACTTTTATATTGGGAAAGTCATCTCCGGTGAACTTTTGTATGGGAAAAGTCATCTCCGGTGAACTTTTGTATGGGAAAAGTCATCTCCGGTGAACTTTTGTATTGGGAAAGTCATCTCCGGTGAACTTTTGTATGGGAAAAGTCATCTCCGGTGAACTTTTGTATTGGGAAAGTCATCTCCGGTGAACTTTTGTATGGGAAAAGTCATCTCCGGTGAACTTTTGTATTGGGAAAGTCATCTCCGGTGAACTTTTGTATTGGGAAAGTCATCTCCGGTGAACTTTTGTATTGGGAAAGTCATGCCCGGTGAACTTTTGTATTGGGAAAGTCATGCCCGGTGAACTTTTGTATTGGGAAAGTCATGCCCGGTGAACTTTTGTATTGGGAAAGTCATGCCCGGTGAACTTTTGTATGGGAAAAGTCATCTCCGGTGAACTTTTGTATGGGAAAAGTCATCTCCGGTGTACTTTTGTATTGGGAAAGTCATCTCCGGTGAACTTTTGTATGGGAAAAATCATCTCCGGTGAACTTTTGTATTGGGAAAGTCATCTCCGGTGAACTTTTGTATTGGGAAAGTCATCTCCGGTGAACTTTTGTATTGGGAAAGTCATCTCCGGTGAACTTTTGTATTGGGAAAGTCATCTCCGGTGAACTTTTGTATTGGGAAAGTCATCTCCGGTGAACTTTTGTATGGGAAAAGTCATCTCCGGTGAACTTTTGTATGGGAAAAGTCATCTCCGGTGAACTTTTGTATTGGGAAAGTCATCTCCGGTGAACTTTTGTATGGGAAAAGTCATCTCCGGTGAACTTTTGTATTGGGAAAGTCATCTCCGGTGAACTTTTGTATGGGAAAAGTCATCTCCGGTGAATTTTGTATTGGGAAAGTCATCTCCGGTGAACTTTTGTATTGGGAAAGTCATCTCCGGTGAACTTTTGTATTGGGAAAGTCATGCCCGGTGAACTTTTGTATGGGAAAAGTCATGCCCGGTGAACTTTTGTATTGGGAAAGTCATCTCCGGTGAACTTTTGTATTGGGAAAGTCATCTCCGGTGAACTTTTGTATTGGGAAAGTCATCTCCGGTGAACTTTTGTATTGGGAAAGTCATCTCCGGTGAACTTTTGTATGGGAAAAGTCATCTCCGGTGAACTTTTGTATTGGGAAAGTCATCTCCGGTGAACTTTTGTATTGGGAAAGTCATCTCCGGTGAACTTTTGTATGGGAAAAGTCATCTCCGGTGAACTTTTGTATTGGGAAAGTCATCTCCGGTGAACTTTTGTATTGGGAAAGTCATCTCCGGTGAACTTTTGTATTGGGAAAGTCATCTCCGGTGAACTTTTGTATTGGGAAAGTCATCTCCGGCGAAATTTTGTATTGGGAAAGTCATCTCCGGTGAAATTTTGTATTGGGAAAGTCATCTCCGGTGAACTTTTGTATTGGGAAAGTCATCTCCGGTGAACTTTTGTATTGGGAAAGTCATCTCCGGTGAACTTTTGTATTGGGAAAGTCATGCCCGGCGAACTTTTGTATTGGGAAAGTCATGCCCGGTGAACTTTTGTATTGGGAAAGTCATGCCCGGTGAACTTTTGTATGGGAAAAGTCATCTCCGGTGAACTTTTGTATGGGAAAAGTCATCTCCGGTGAACTTTTGTATTGGGAAAGTCATCTCCGGTGAACTTTTGTATTGGGAAAGTCATCTCCGGTGAACTTTTGTATGGGAAAAGTCATCTCCGGTGAACTTTAGTATTGGGAAAGTCATCTCCGGTGAACTTTTGTATGGGAAAAGTCATCTCCGGTGAACTTTTGTATTGGGAAAGTCATCTCCGGTGAACTTTTGTATGGGAAAAGTCATCTCCGGTGAACTTTTGTATTGGGAAAGTCATCTCCGGTGAACTTTTGTATGGGAAAAGTCATCTCCGGTGAACTTTTGTATTGGGAAAGTCATCTCCGGTGAACTTTTGTATTGGGAAAGTCATCTCCGGTGAACTTTTGTATGGGAAAAGTCATCTCCGGTGAACTTTTGTATTGGGAAAGTCATGCCCGGTGAACTTTTGTATTGGGAAAGTCATCTCCAGTGAACTTTTGTATGGGAAAAGTCATCTCCGGTGAACTTTTGTATTGGGAAAGTCATCTCCGGTGAACTTTTGTATTGGGAAAGTCATCTCCGGTGAACTTTTGTATGGGAAAAGTCATCTCCGGTGAACTTTTGTATTGGGAAAGTCATCTCCGGTGAACTTTTGTATTGGGAAAGTCATCTCCGGTGAACTTTTGTATTGGGAAAGTCATCTCCGGTGAACTTTTGTATTGGGAAAGTCATCTCCGGTGAACTTTTGTATGGGAAAAGTCATCTCCGGTGAACTTTTGTATTGGGAAAGTCATCTCCGGTGAACTTTTGTATGGGAAAAGTCATCTCCGGTGAACTTTTGTATTGGGAAAGTCATCTCCGGTGACTTTTGTATTGGGAAAGTCATATCCGGTGAACTTTTGTATGGGAAAAGTCATCTCCGGTGAACTTTTGTATTGGGAAAGTCATCTCCGGTGAACTTTTGTATTGGGAAAGTCATCTCCGGTGAACTTTTGTATGGGAAAAGTCATCTCCGGTGAACTTTTGTATTGGGAAAGTCATCTCCGGTGAACTTTTGTATGGGAAAAGTCATCTCCGGTGAACTTTTGTATTGGGAAAGTCATCTCCGGTGAACTTTTGTATTGGGAAAGTCATCTCCGGTGAACTTTTGTATGGGAAAAGTCATCTCCGGTGAACTTTTGTATTGGGAAAGTCATCTCCGGTGAACTTTTGTATTGGGAAAGTCATGCCCGGTGAACTTTTGTATGGGAAAAGTCATCTCCGGTGAACTTTTGTATTGGGAAAGTCATCTCCGGTGAACTTTTGTATGGGAAAAGTCATGCCCGGTGAACTTTTGTATTGGGAAAGTCATCTCCGGTGAACTTTTGTATGGGAAAAGTCATCTCCGGTGAACTTTTGTATTGGGAAAGTCATCTCCGGTGAACTTTTGTATTGGGAAAGTCATCTCCGGTGAACTTTTGTATTGGAAAAGTCATCTCCAGTGAACTTTTGTATGGGAAAAGTCATCTCCGGTGAACTTTTGTATTGGGAAAGTCATCTCCGGTGAACTTTTGTATTGGGAAAGTCATGCCCGGTGAACTTTTGTATGGGAAAAGTCATCTCCGGTGAACTTTTGTATTGGGAAAGTCGTGCCCGGTGAACTTTTGTATTGGGAAAGTCATCTCCGGTGAACTTTTGTATTGGGAAAATCATGCCCGGTGAACTTTTGTATTGGGAAAGTCGTGCCCGGTGAACTTTTGTATTGGGAAAGTCATCTCCGGTGAACTTTTGTATTGGGAAAGTCATGCCCGGTGAACTTTTATATTGGGAAAGTCATCTCCGGTGAACTTTTGTATTGGGAAAGTCATGCCCGGTGAACTTTTGTATTGGGAAAGTCATGCCCGGTGAACTTTTGTATTGGGAATGTCATCTCCGGTGAACTTTTATATTGGAAAAGTCATGCCCGGTGAACTTTTGTATTGGGAAATTCATGCCCGGTGAACTATTGTATTGGGAAAGTCATGCCCGGTGAACTTTTGTATTGGGAAAGTCATGCCCGGTGAACTTTTGTATTGGGAAAGTCATCTCCGGTGAACTTTTGTATTGGGAAAGTCATCTCCGGTGAACTTTTGTATGGGAAAAGTCATCTCCGGTGAACTTTTGTATTGGGAAAGTCATCTCCGGTGAACTTTTGTATGGGAAAAGTCATCTCCGGTGAACTTTTGTATTGGGAAAGTCATCTCCGGTGAACTTTTGTATTGGGAAAGTCATGCCCGGTGAACTTTTGTATGGGAAAAGTCATCTCCGGTGAACTTTTGTATTAGGAAAGTCGTGCCCGGTGAACTATTGTATTGGGAAAGTCATGCCCGGTGAACTTTTGTATTGGGAAAGTCATGCCCGGTGAACTTTTGTATTGGGAAAGTCATGCCCGGTGAACTTTTGTATTGGGAAAGTCATCTCCGGTGAACTTTTGTATGGGAAAAGTCATCTCCGGTGAACTTTTGTATGGGAACTTTTGTATTGGGAAAGTCATGCCCGGTGAACTTTTGTATTGGGAAAGTCATGCCCGGTAAACTTTTGTATTGGGAAAGTCGTGCCCGGTGAACTTTTGTATTGGGAAAGTCATCTCCGGTGAACTTTTGTATTGGGAAAGTCATGCCCGGTGAACTATTGTATTGGGAAAGTCATGCCCGGTGAACTTTTGTATTGGGAAAGTCATGCCCGGTGAACTTTTGTATGGGAAAAGTCATCTCCGGTGAACTTTTGTATTGGGAAAGTCATCTCCGGTGAACTTTTGTATGGGAAAAGTCATCTCCGGTGAACTTTTGTATTGGGAAAGTCATCTCCGGTGAACTTTTGTATTGGGAAAGTCATCTCCGGTGAACTTTTGTATGGGAAAAGTCATCTCCGGTGGACTTTTGTATTGGGAAAGTCATCTCCGGTGAACTTTTGTATTGGGAAAGTCATGCCCGGTGAACTTTTGTATGGGAAAAGTCATCTCCGGTGAACTTTTGTATTGGGAAAGTCGTGCCCGGTGAACTATTGTATTGGGAAAGTCATGCCCGGTGAACTTTTGTATTGGGAAAGTCATGCCCGGTGAACTTTTGTATTGGGAAAGTCATGCCCGGTGAACTTTAGTATTGGGAAAGTCATCTCCGGTGAACTTTTGTATGGGAAAAGTCATCTCCGGTGAACTTTTGTATGGGAAAAGTCATCTCCGGTGAACTTTTGTATTGGGAAAGTCATGCCCGGTGAACTTTTGTATTGGGAAAGTCATGCCCGGTGAACTTTTGTATTGGGAAAGTCATCTCCGGTGAACTTTTATATTGGAAAAGTCATGCCCGGTGAACTTTTGTATTGGGAAAGTCATGCCCGGTGAACTATTGTATTGGGAAAGTCATGCCCGGTGAACTTTTGTATGGGAAAAGTCATCTCCGGTGAACTTTTGTATTGGGAAAGTCATCTCCGGTGAACTTTTGTATGGGAAAAGTCATCTCCGGTGAACTTTTGTATTGGGAAAGTCATCTCCGGTGAACTTTTGTATTGGGAAAGTCATCTCCGGTGAACTTTTGTATGGGAAAAGTCATCTCCGGTGAACTTTTGTATTGGGAAAGTCATCTCCGGTGAACTATTGTATGGGAAAAGTCATCTCCGGTGAACTTTTATATTGGGAAAGTCATCTCCGGTGAACTTTTGTATTGGGAAAGTCATGCCCGGTGAACTTTTGTATTGGGAAAGTCATGCCCGGTGAACTTTTGTATTGGGAAAGTCATGCCCGGTGAACTTTTGTATGGGAAAAGTCATCTCCGGTGAACTTTTGTATGGGAAAAGTCATCTCCGGTGAACTTTTGTATGGGAAAAGTCATCTCCGGTGAACTTTTGTATTGGGAAAATCATCTCCGGTGAACTTTTGTATGGGAAAAGTCATCTCCGGTGAACTTTTGTATTGGGAAAGTCATCTCCGGTGAACTTTTGTATGGGAAAAGTCATCTCCGGTGAACTTTTGTATTGGGAAAGTCATCTCCGGTGAACTTTTGTATTGGGAAAGTCATGCCCGGCGAACTTTTGTATTGGGAAAGTCATGCCCGGTGAACTTTTGTATTGGGAAAGTCATGCCCGGTGAACTTTTGTATTGGGAAAGTCATGCCCGGTGAACTTTTGTATTGGGAAAGTCATCTCCGGTGAACTTTTATATTGGAAAAGTCATGCCCGGTGAAATTTTGTATTGGGAAAGTCATGCCCGGTGAACTATTGTATTGGGAAAGTCATGCCCGGTGAACTTTTGTATTGGGAAAGTCATGCCCGGTGAACTTTTGTATTGGGAAAGTCATGCCCGGTGAACTTTTGTATTGGGAAAGTCATCTCCGGTGAACTTTTATATTGGAAAAGTCATGCCCGGTGAACTTTTGTATTGGGAAAGTCATGCCCGGTGAACTATTGTATTGGGAAAGTAATGCCCGGTGAACTTTTGTATTGGGAAAGTCATGCCCGGTGAACTTTTGTATTGGGAAAGTCATCTCCGGTGAACTTTTGTATTGGGAAAGTCATGCCCGGTGAACTATTGTATTGGGAAAGTCATGCCCGGTGAACTTTTGTATTGGGAAAGTCATGCCCGGTGAACTTTTGTTTTGGGAAAGTCATGCCCGGTGAACTTTTGTATTGGGAAAGTCATGCCCGGTGAACTTTTGTATTGGGAAAGTCATGCCCGGTGAACTTTTGTATGGAAAAAGTCATCTCCGGTGAACTTTTGTATTGGGAAAGTCATCTCCGGTGAACTTTTGTATGGGAAAAGTCATCTCCGGTGAACTTTTGTATTGGGAAAGTCATCTCCGGTGAACTTTTGTATTGGGAAAGTCATCTCCGGTGAACTTTTATATTGGGAAAGTCATCTCCGGTGAACTTTTGTATTGGGAAAGTCATCTCCGGTGAACTTTTGTATTGGGAAAGTCATCTCCGGTGAACTTTTGTATGGGAAAAGTCATCTCCGGTGAACTTTTGTATTGGGAAAGTCATCTCCGGTGAACTTTTGTATGGGAAAAGTCATCTTCGGTGAACTTTTGTATTGGGAAAGTCATCTCCGGTGAACTTTTGTATTGGGAAAGTCATCTCCGGTGAACTTTTGTATTGGGAAAGTCATGCCCGGTGAACTTTTGTATTGGGAAAGTCATGCCCGGTGAACTTTTGTATTGGGAAAGTCATGCCCGGTGAACTTTTGTATGGGAAAAGTCATCTCCGGTGAACTTTTGTATGGGAAAAGTCATCTCCGGTGAACTTTTGTATTGGGAAAGTCATCTCCGGTGAACTTTTGTATTGGGAAAGTCATCTCCGGTGAACTTTTGTATTGGGAAAGTCATCTCCGGTGAACTTTTGTATGGGAAAAGTCATCTCCGGTGAACTTTTGTATGGGAAAAGTCATCTCCGGTGAACTTTTGTATTGGGAAAGTCATCTCCGGTGAACTTTTGTATTGGGAAAGTCATCTCCGGTGAACTTTTGTATTGGGAAAGTCATCTCCGGTGAACTTTTGTATTGGGAAAGTCATCTCCGGTGAACTTTTGTATTGGGGAAGTCATCTCCGGTGAACTTTTGTATTGGGAAATTCATCTCCGGTGAACTTTTGTATTGGGAAAGTCATCTCCGGTGAACTTTTGTATTGGGAAAGTCATCTCCGGTGAACTTTTGTATGGGAAAAGTCATCTCCGGTGAACTTTTGTATTGGGAAAGTCATCTCCGGTGAACTTTTGTATGGGAAAAGTCATCTCCGGTGAACTTTTGTATTGGGAAAGTCATCTCCGGTGAACTTTTGTATGGGAAAAGTCATCTCCGGTGAACTTTTGTATTGGGAAAGTCATCTCCGGTGAACTTTTGTATGGGAAAAGTCATCTCCGGTGAACTTTTGTATGGGAAAAGTCATCTCCGGTGAACTTTTGTATTGGGAAAGTCATCTCCGGTGAACTTTTGTATGGGAAAAGTCATCTCCGGTGAACTTTTGTATTGGGAAAGTCATCTCCGGTGAACTTTTGTATGGGAAAAGTCATCTCCGGTGAACTTTTGTATTGGGAAAGTCATCTCCGGTGAACTTTTGTATTGGGAAAGTCATCTCCGGTGAACTTTTGTATTGGGAAAGTCATGCCCGGTGAACTTTTGTATTGGGAAAGTCATGCCCGGTGAACTTTTGTATTGGGAAAGTCATGCCCGGTGAACTTTTGTATGGGAAAAGTCATCTCCGGTGAACTTTTGTATGGGAAAAGTCATCTCCGGTGAACTTTTGTATGGGAAAAGTCATTTCCGGTGAACTTTTGTATTGGGAAAGTCATTTCCGGTGAACTTTTGTATTGGGAAAGTCATGCCCGGTGAACTTTTGTATTGGGAAAGTCATCTCCGGTGAACTTTTGTATGGGAAAAGTCATCTCCGGTGAACTTTTATATTGGAAAAGTCATGCCCGGTGAACTTTTGTATTGGGAAAGTCATCTCCGGTGAACTTTTGTATTGGGAAAGTCATGCTCGGTGAACTTTTGTATTGGGAAAGTCATGCCCGATGAACTTTTGTATTGGGAAAGTCATCTCCGGTGTACTTTTGTATTGGGAAAGTCATGCCCGGTGAACTTTTGTATTGGGAAAGTCATCTCCGGTGAACTTTTGTATTGGGAAAGTCATCTCCGGTGAACTTTTATATTGGAAAAGTCATGCCCGGTGAACTTTTGTATTGGGAAAGTCATGCCCGGTAAACTATTGTATTGGGAAAGTCATGCCCGGTGAACTTTTGTATTGGGAAAGTCATGCCCGGTGAACTTTTGTATTGGGAAAGTCATCTCCGGTGAACTTTTGTATTGGAAAAGTCGTGCCCGGTGAACTTTTGTATTGGGAAGTCATGCCCGGTGAACTTTTGTATGGGAAAAGTCATGCCCGGTGAACTTTTGTATTGGGAAGTCATCTCCGGTGAACTTTTGTATTGGGAAAGTCATCTCCGGTGAACTTTTGTATGGGAAAAGTCATCTCCGGTGAACTTTTGTATTGGGAAAGTCATCTCCGGTGAACTTTTGTATTGGGAAAGTCATCTCCGGTGAACTTTTGTATTGGGAAAGTCATCTCCGGTGAACTTTTGTATGGGAAAAGTCATCTCCGGTGAACTTTTGTATTGGGAAAGTCATCTCCGGTGAACTTTTGTATGGGAAAAGTCATCTCCGGTGAACTTTTGTATTGGGAAAGTCATCTCCGGTGAACTTTTGTATTGGAAAAGTCATCTCCGGTGAACTTTTGTATGGGAAAAGTCATCTCCGGTGAACTTTTGTATTGGGAAAGTCATCTCCGGTGAACTTTTGTATTGGGAAAGTCATGCCCGGTGAACTTTTGTATTGGGAAAGTCATGCCCGGTGAACTTTTGTATTGGGAAAGTCATGCCCGGTGAACTTTTGTATGGGAAAAGTCATCTCCGGTGAACTTTTGTATGGGAAAAGTCATCTCCGGTGAACTTTTGTATGGGAAAAGTCATCTCCGGTGAACTTTTGTATTGGGAAAATCATCTCCGGTGAACTTTTGTATGGGAAAAGTCATCTCCGGTGAACTTTTGTATTGGGAAAGTCATCTCCGGTGAACTTTTGTATGGGAAAAGTCATCTCCGGTGAACTTTTGTATTGGAAAAGTCATCTCCGGTGAACTTTTGTATTGGGAAAGTCATGCCCGGCGAACTTTTGTATTGGGAAAGTCATGCCCGGTGAACTTTTGTATTGGGAAAGTCATGCCCGGTGAACTTTTGTATTGGGAAAGTCATGCCCGGTAAACTTTTGTATTGGGAAAGTCATCTCCGGTGAACTTTTATATTGGAAAAGTCATGCCCGGTGAACTTTTGTATTGGGAAAGTCATGCCCGGTGAACTATTGTATTGGGAAAGTCATGCCCGGTGAACTTTTGTATTGGGAAAGTCATGCCCGGTGAACTTTTGTATTGGGAAAGTCATGCCCGGTGAACTATTGTATTGGGAAAGTAATGCCCGGTGAACTTTTGTATTGGGAAAGTCATGCCCGGTGAACTTTTGTATTGGGAAAGTCATCTCCGGTGAACTTTTGTATTGGGAAAGTCATGCCCGGTGAACTATTGTATTGGGAAAGTCATGCCCGGTGAACTTTTGTATTGGGAAAGTCATGCCCGGTGAACTTTTGTTTTGGGAAAGTCATGCCCGGTGAACTTTTGTATTGGGAAAGTCATGCCCGGTGAACTTTTGTATTGGGAAAGTCATGCCCGGTGAACTTTTGTATGGAAAAAGTCATCTCCGGTGAACTTTTGTATTGGGAAAGTCATCTCCGGTGAACTTTTGTATGGGAAAAGTCATCTCCGGTGAACTTTTGTATTGGGAAAGTCATCTCCGGTGAACTTTTGTATTGGGAAAGTCATCTCCGGTGAACTTTTATATTGGGAAAGTCATCTCCGGTGAACTTTTGTATTGGGAAAGTCATCTCCGGTGAACTTTTGTATTGGGAAAGTCATCTCCGGTGAACTTTTGTATGGGAAAAGTCATCTCCGGTGAACTTTTGTATTGGGAAAGTCATCTCCGGTGACCTTTTGTATGGGAAAAGTCATCTCCGGTGAACTTTTGTATTGGGAAAGTCATCTCCGGTGAACTTTTGTATTGGGAAAGTCATCTCCGGTGAACTTTTGTATTGGGAAAGTCATGTCCGGTGAACTTTTGTATTGGGAAAGTCATGCCCGGTGAACTTTTGTATTGGGAAAGTCATGCCCGGTGAACTTTTGTATGGGAAAAGTCATCTCCGGTGAACTTTTGTATGGGAAAAGTCATCTCCGGTGAACTTTTGTATTGGGAAAGTCATCTCCGGTGAACTTTTGTATTGGGAAAGTCATCTCCGGTGAACTTTTGTATTGGGAAAGTCATCTCCGGTGAACTTTTGTATGGGAAAAGTCATCTCCGGTGAACTTTTGTATGGGAAAAGTCATCTCCGGTGAACTTTTGTATTGGGAAAGTCATCTCCGGTGAACTTTTGTATTGGGAAAGTCATCTCCGGTGAACTTTTGTATTGGGAAAGTCATCTCCGGTGAACTTTTGTATTGGGAAAGTCATCTCCGGTGAAATTTTGTATTGGGGAAGTCATCTCCGGTGAACTTTTGTATTGGGAAAGTCATCTCCGGTGAACTTTTGTATTGGGAAAGTCATCTCCGGTGAACTTTTGTATTGGGAAAGTCATCTCCGGTGAACTTTTGTATGGGAAAAGTCATCTCCGGTGAACTTTTGTATTGGGAAAGTCATCTCCGGTGAACTTTTGTATGGGAAAAGTCATCTCCGGTGAACTTTTGTATTGGGAAAGTCATCTCCGGTGAACTTTTGTATGGGAAAAGTCATCTCCGGTGAACTTTTGTATTGGGAAAGTCATCTCCGGTGAACTTTTGTATGGGAAAAGTCATCTCCGGTGAACTTTTGTATGGGAAAAGTCATCTCCGGTGAACTTTTGTATTGGGAAAGTCATCTCCGGTGAACTTTTGTATGGGAAAAGTCATCTCCGGTGAACTTTTGTATTGGGAAAGTCATCTCCGGTGAACTTTTGTATGGGAAAAGTCATCTCCGGTGAACTTTTGTATTGGGAAAGTCATCTCCGGTGAACTTTTGTATTGGGAAAGTCATCTCCGGTGAACTTTTGTATTGGGAAAGTCATGCCCGGTGAACTTTTGTATTGGGAAAGTCATGCCCGGTGAACTTTTGTATTGGGAAAGTCATGCCCGGTGAACTTTTGTATGGGAAAAGTCATCTCCGGTGAACTTTTGTATGGGAAAAATCATTTCCGGTGAACTTTTGTATTGGGAAAGTCATCTCCGGTGAACTTTTGTATGGGAAAAATCATCTCCGGTGAACTTTTGTATTGGGAAAGTCATGCCCGGTGAACTTTTGTATTGGGAAAGTCATCTCCGGTGAACTTTTGTATGGGAAAAGTCATCTCCGGTGAACTTTTATATTGGAAAAGTCATGCCCGGTGAACTTTTGTATTGGGAAAGTCATCTCCGGTGAACTTTTGTATTGGGAAAGTCATGCCCGGTGAACTTTTGTATTGGGAAAGTCATGCCCGGTGAACTTTTGTATTGGGAAAGTCATCTCCGGTGAACTTTTGTATTGGGAAAGTCATGCCCGGTGAACTTTTGTATTGGGAAAGTCATCTCCGGTGAACTTTTGTATTGGGAAAGTCATCTCCGGTGAACTTTTATATTGGAAAAGTCATGCCCGGTGAACTTTTGTATTGGGAAAGTCATGCCCGGTAAACTATTGTATTGGGAAAGTCATGCCCGGTGAACTTTTGTATTGGGAAAGTCATGCCCGGTGAACTTTTGTATTGGGAAAGTCATCTCCGGTGAACTTTTGTATTGGGAAAGTCGTGCCCGGTGAACTTTTGTATTGGGAAAGTCATGCCCGGTGAACTTTTGTATGGGAAAAGTCATGCCCGGTGAACTTTTGTATTGGGAAGTCATCTCCGGTGAACTTTTGTATTGGGAAAGTCATCTCCGGTGAACTTTTGTATGGGAAAAGTCATCTCCGGTGAACTTTTGTATTGGGAAAGTCATCTCCGGTGAACTTTTGTATTGGGAAAGTCATCTCCGGTGAACTTTTGTATGGGAAAAGTCATCTCCGGTGAACTTTTGTATTGGGAAAGTCATCTCCGGTGAACTTTTGTATGGGAAAAGTCATCTCCGGTGAACTTTTGTATTGGGAAAGTCATCTCCGGTGAACTTTTGTATTGGGAAAGTCATGCCCGGCGAACTTTTGTATTGGGAAAGTCATGCCCGGTGAACTTTTGTATTGGGAAAGTCATGCCCGGTGAACTTTTGTATTGGGAAAGTCATGCCCGGTGAACTTTTGTATTGGGAAAGTCATCTCCGGTAAACTTTTATATTGGAAAAGTCATGCCCGGTGAACTTTTGTGTTGGGAAAGTCATGCCCGGTGAACTATTGTATTGGGAAAGTCATGCCCGGTGAACTTTTGTATTGGGAAAGTCATGCCCGGTGAACTTTTGTATTGGGAAAGTCATGCCCGGTGAACTTTTGTATTGGGAAAGTCATCTCCGGTGAACTTTTATATTGGAAAAGTCATGCCCGGTGAACTTTTGTATTGGGAAAGTCATGCCCGGTGAACTATTGTATTGGGAAAGTCATGCCCGGTGAACTTTTGTATTGGGAAAGTCATGCCCGGTGAACTTTTGTATTGGGAAAGTCATCTCCGGTGAACTTTTGTATTGGGAAAGTCATCTCCGGTGAACTTTTGTATGGGAAAAGTCATCTCCGGTGAACTTTTGTATTAGGAAAGTCATCTCCGGTGAACTTTTGTATGGGAAAAGTCATCTCCGGTGAACTTTTGTATTGGGAAAGTCATCTCCGGTGAACTTTTGTATGGGAAAAGTCATCTCCGGTGAACTTTTGTATTGGGAAAGTCATGCCCGGTGAACTTTTGTATGGGAAAAGTCATCTCCGGTGAACTTTTGTATTGGGAAAGTCGTGCCCGGTGAACTTTTGTATTGGGAAAGTCATCTCCGGTGAACTTTTGTATTGGGAAAGTCATCTCCGGTGAACTTTTGTATGGGAAAAGTCATCTCCGGTGAACTTTTGTATTGGGAAAGTCATCTCCGGTGAACTTTTGTATTGGGAAAGTCATCTCCGGTGAACTTTTGTATTGGGAAAGTCATCTCCGGTGAACTTTTGTATGGGAAAAGTCATCTCCGGTGAACTTTTGTATTGGGAAAGTCATCTTCGGTGAACTTTTGTATTGGGAAAGTCATGCCCAGTGAACTTTTGTATTGGGAAAGTCATCTCCGGTGAACTTTTGTATTGGGAAAGTCATGCCCGGTGAACTTTTGTATTGGGAAAGTCATCTCCGGTGAACTTTTGTATGGGAAAAGTCATCTCCGGTGAACTTTTGTATTGGGAAAGTCATCTCCGGTGAACTTTTGTATGGGAAAAGTCATCTCCGGTGAACTTTTGTATTGGGAAAGTCATCTCCGGTGAACTTTTGTATGGGAAAAGTCATCTCCGGTGAACTTTTGTATTGGGAAAGTCATGCCCGGTGAACTTTTGTATTGGGAAAGTCATCTCCGGTGAACTTTTGTATGGGAAAATTCATCTCCGGTGAACTTTTGTATTGGGAAAGTCATCTCCGGTGAACTTTTGTATGGGAAAAGTCATCTCCGGTGAACTTTTGTATTGGGAAAGTCATCTCCGTTGAACTTTTGTATTGGGAAAGTCATGCCCGGTGAACTTTTGTTTTGGGAAAGTCATGCCCGGTGAACTTTTGTATTGGGAAAGTCATCTCCGGTGAACTTTTGTATGGGAAAAGTCATCTCCGGTGAACTTTTGTATTGGGAAAGTCATCTCCGGTGAACTTTTGTATGGGAAAAGTCATCTCCGGTGAACTTTTGTATTGGGAAAGTCATCTCCGGTGAACTTTTGTATTGGGAAAGTCATGCCCGGTGAACTTTTGTATTGGGAAAGTCATGCCCGGCGAACTTTTGTATTGGGAAAGTCATGCCCGGTGAACTTTTGTATTGGGAAAGTCATGCCCGGTGAACTTTTGTATTGGGAAAGTCATGCCCGGAGAACTTTTGTATTGGGAAAGTCATCTCCGGTGAACTTTTATATTGGAAAAGTCATGCCCGGTGAACTTTTGTATTGGGAAATTCATGCCCGGTGAACTATTGTATTGGAAAAGTCATGCCCGGTGAACTTTTGTATTGGGAAAGTCATGCCCGGTGAACTTTTGTATTGGGAAAGTCATGCCCGGTGAACTTTTGTATTGGGAAAGTCATCTCCGGTGAACTTTTATATTGGAAAAGTCATGCCCGGTGAACTTTTGTATTGAGAAAGTCATGCCCGGTGAACTATTGTATTGGGAAAGTCATGCCCGGTGAACTTTTGTATTGGGAAAGTCATGCCCGGTGAACTTTTGTATTGGGAAAGTCATCTCCGGTGAACTTTTGTATTGGGAAAGTCATCTCCGGTGAACTTTTGTATGGGAAAAGTCATCTCCGGTGAACTTTTGTATTGGGAAAGTCATCTCCGGTGAACTTTTGTATGGGAAAAGTCATCTCCGGTGAACTTTTGTATTGGGAAAGTCATCTCCGGTGAACTTTTGTATGGGAAAAGTCATCTCCGGTGAACTTTTGTATTGGGAAAGTCATGCCCGGTGAACTTTTGTATGGGAAAAGTCATCTCCGGTGACCTTTTGTATTGGGAAAGTCGTGCCCGGTGAACTTTTGTATTGGGAAAGTCATCTCCGGTGAACCTTTGTATTGGGAAAGTCATCTCCGGTGAACTTTTGTATGGGAAAAGTCATCTCCGGTGAACTTTTGTATTGGGAAAGTCATCTCCGGTGAACTTTTGTATTGGGAAAGTCATCTCCGGTGAACTTTTGTATTGGGAAAGTCATCTCCGGTGAACTTTTGTATTGGGAAAGTCATCTCCGGTGAACTTTTGTATGGGAAAAGTCATCTCCGGTGAACTTTTGTATTGGGAAAGTCATCTCCGGTGAACTTTTGTATTGGGAAAGTCATGCCCAGTGAACTTTTGTATTGGGAAAGTCATCTCCGGTGAACTTTTGTATGGGAAAAGTCATCTCCGGTGAACTTTTGTATTGGGAAAGTCATCTCCGGTGAACTTTTGTATGGGAAAAGTCATCTCCGGTGAACTTTTGTATGGGAAAAGTCATCTCCGGTGAACTTTTGTATTGGGAAAGTCATCTCCGGTGAACTTTTGTATGGGAAAAGTCATCTCCGGTGAACTTTTGTATTGGGAAAGTCATGCCCGGTGAACTTTTGTATTGGGAAAGTCATCTCCGGTGAACTTTTGTATGGGAAAAGTCATCTCCGGTGAACTTTTGTATTGGGAAAGTCATCTCCGGTGAACTTTTGTATGGGAAAAGTCATCTCCGGTGAACTTTTGTATTGGGAAAGTAATCTCCGGTGAACTTTTGTATGGGAAAAGTCATCTCCGGTGAACTTTTGTATTGGGAAAGTCATGCCCGTTGAACTTTTGTATTGGGAAAGTCATCTCCGGTGAACTTTTGTATGGGAAAAGTCATCTCCGGTGAACTTTTGTATTGGGAAAGTCATCTCCGGTGAACTTTTGTATGGGAAAAGTCATCTCCGGTGAACTTTTGTATTGGGAAAGTCATCTCCGGTGAACTTTTGTATTGGGAAAGTCATGCCCGGTGAACTTTTGTTTTGGGAAAGTCATGCCCGGTGAACTTTTGTATTGGGAAAGTCATCTCCGGTGAACTTTTGTATGGGAAAAGTCATCTCCGGTGAACTTTTGTATTGGGAAAGTCATCTCCGGTGAACTTTTGTATGGGAAAAGTCATCTCCGGTGAACTTTTGTATTGGGAAAGTCATCTCCGGTGAACTTTTGTATGGGAAAAGTCATCTCCGGTTAACTTTTGTATTGGGAAAGTCATCTCCGGTGAACTTTTGTATTGGGAAAGTCATCTCCGGTGAACTTTTGTATGGGAAAAGTCATCTCCGGTGAACTTTTGTATTGGGAAAGTCATCTCCGGTGAACTTTTGTATTGGGAAAGTCGTCTCCGGTGAACTTTTGTATGGGAAAAGTCATCTCCGGTGAACTTTTGTATTGGGAAAGTCATGCCCGGTGAACTTTTATATTGGGAAAGTCATGTCCGGTGAACTTTTGTATTGGGAAAGTCATGCCCGGTGAACTTTTGTATTGGGAAAGTCATCTCCGGTGAACTTTTGTATTGGGAAATTCATCTCCGGTGAACTTTTGTATTGGGAAAGTCATCTCCGGTGAACTTTTGTATGGGAAAAGTCATCTCCGGTGAACTTTTGTATGGGAAAAGTCATCTCCGGTGAACTTTTGTATGGGAAAAGTCATCTCCGGTGAACTTTTGTATTGGGAAAGTCATCTCCGGTGAACTTTTGTATTGGGAAAGTCATCTGTGGTGAACTTTTGTATGGGAAAAGTCATCTCCGGTGAACTTTTGTATTGGGAAAGTCATCTCCGGTGAACTTTTGTATGGGAAAAGTCATCTCCGGTGAACTTTTGTATTGGGAAAGTCATGCCCGGTGAACTTTTGTATTGGGAAAGTCATGCCCGGTGAACTTTTGTATTGGGAAAGTCATGCCCGGTGAACTTTTGTATGGGAAAAGTCATCTCCGGTGAACTTTTGTATTGGGAAAGTCATCTCCGGTGAACTTTTGTATTGGGAAAGTCATCTCCGGTGAACTTTTGTATTGGGAAAGTCATCTCCGGTGAACTTTTGTATGGGAAAAGTCATCTCCGGTGAACTTTTGTATTGGGAAAGTCATCTCCGGTGAACTTTTGTATGGGAAAAGTCATCTCCGGTGAACTTTTGTATTGGGAAAGTCATCTCAGGTGAACTTTTGTATTGGGAAAGTCATCTCCGGTGAACTTTTGTATTGGGAAAGTCATGCCCGGTGAACTTTTATATTGGGAAATTCATCTCCGGTGAACTTTTGTATTGGGAAAGTCATGCCCGGTGAACTTTTATATTGGGAAAGTCATGCCCGGTGAACTTTTGTTTTGGGAAAGTCATGCCCGGTGAACTTTTGTATTGGGAAAGTCATCTCCGGTGAACTTTTGTATTGGGAAAGTCATGCCCGGTGAACTTTTGTATTGGGAAAGTCATCTCCGGTGAACTTTTGTATTGGGAAAGTCATCTCCGGTGAACTTTTATATTGGAAAAGTCATGCCCGGTGAACTTTTGTATTGGGAAAGTCATGCCCGGTGAACTATTGTATTGGGAAAGTCATCTCCGGTGAACTTTTGTATTGGGAAAGTCATCTCCGGTGAACTTTTGTATTGCGAAAGTCATCTCCGGTGAACTTTTGTATTGGGAAAGTCATCTCCGGTGAACTTTTGTATGGGAAAAGTCATCTCCGGTGAACTTTTGTATTGGGAAAGTCATCTCCGGTGAACTTTTGTATGGGAAAAGTCATCTCCGGTGAACTTTTGTATTGGGAAAGTCATCTCCGGTGAACTTTTGTATTGGGAAAGTCATCTCCGGTGAACTTTTGTATGGGAAAAGTCATCTCCGGTGAACTTTTGTATTGGGAAAGTCATGCCCGGTGAACTTTTGTATTGGGAAAGTCATCTCCGGTGAACTTTTGTATGGGAAAAGTCATCTCCGGTGAACTTTTGTATTGGGAAAGTCATCTCCGGTGAACTTTTGTATGGGAAAAGTCATCTCCGGTGAACTTTTGTATTGGGAAAGTCATCTCCGGTGAACTTTTGTATTGGGAAAGTCATGCCCGGTGAACTTTTGTTTTGGGAAAGTCATGCCCGGTGAACTTTTGTATTGGGAAAGTCATCTCCGGTGAACTTTTGTATGGGAAAAGTCATCTCCGGTGAACTTTTGTATTGGGAAAGTCATCTCCGGTGAACTTTTGTATGGAAAACATCATCTCCGGTGAACTTTTGTATTGGGAAAGTCATCTCCGGTGAACTTTTGTATGGGAAAAGTCATCTCCAGTGAACTTTTGTATTGGGAAAGTCATCTCCGGTGAACTTTTGTATTGGGAAAGTCATCTCCGGTGAACTTTTGTATGGGAAAAGTCATCTCCGGTGAACTTTTGTATTGGGAAAGTCATCTCCGGTGAACTTTTGTATTGGGAAAGTCATCTCCGGTGAACTTTTGTATGGGAAAAGTCATCTCCGGTGAACTTTTGTATTGGGAAAGTCATGCCCGGTGAACTTTTATATTGGGAAAGTCATGCCCGGTGAACTTTTGTATTGGGAAAGTCATGCCCGGTGAACTTTTGTATTGGGAAAGTCATCTCCGGTGAACTTTTGTATTGGGAAAGTCATCTCCGGTGAACTTTTGTATTGGGAAAGTCATCTCCGGCGAACTTTTGTATGGGAAAAGTCATCTCCGGTGAACTTTTGTATGGGAAAAGTCATCTCCGGTGAACTTTTGTATGGGAAAAGTCATCTCCGGTGAATTTTTGTATTGGGAAAGTCATCTCCGGTGAACTTTTGTATTGGGAAAGTCATCTCCGGTGAACTTTTGTATGGGAAAAGTCATCTCCGGTGAACTTTTGTATTGGGAAAGTCATCTCCGGTGAACTTTTGTATGGGAAAAGTCATCTCCGGTGAACTTTTGTATTGGGAAAGTCATGCCCGGTGAACTTTTGTATTGGGAAAGTCATCTCCGGTGAACTTTTGTATTGGGAAAGTCATCTCCGGTGAAATTTTGTATGGGAAAAGTCATCTCCGGTGAACTTTTGTATTGGGAAAGTCATCTTCGGTGAACTTTTGTATGGGAAAAGTCATCTCCGGTGAACTTTTGTATTGGGAAAGTCATCTCCGGTGAACTTCTGTATTGGGAAAGTCATCTCCGGTGAACTTTTGTATTGGGAAAGTCATCTCCGGTGAACTTTTGTATTGGGAAAGTCATCTCCGGTGAACTTTTGTATGGGAAAAGTCATCTCCGGTGAACTTTTGTATTGGGAAAGTCATCTCCGGTGAACTTTTGTATTGGGAAAGTCATCTCCGGTGAACTTTTGTATGGGAAAAGTCATCTCCGGTGAACTTTTGTATTGGGAAAGTCATCTCCGGTGAACTTTTGTATTGGGAAAGTCATGCCCGGTGAACTTTTGTTTTGGGAAAGTCATGCCCGGTGAACTTTTGTATTGGGAAAGTCATCTCCGGTGAACTTTTGTATGGGAAAAGTCATCTCCGGAGAACTTTTGTATTGGGAAAGTCATCTCCGGTGAACTTTTGTATTGGGAAAGTCATCTCCGGTGAACTTTTGTATTGCGAAAGTCATCTCCGGTGAACTTTTGTATTGGGAAAGTCATCTCCGGTGAACTTTTGTATTGGGAAAGTCATCTCCGGTGAACTTTTGTATTGCGAAAGTCATCTCCGGTGAACTTTTGTATTGGGAAAGTCATGCCCGGTGAACTTTTGTATGGGAAAAGTCATCTCCGGTGAACTTTTGTGTGGGAAAAGTCATCTCCGGTGAACTTTTGTATTGGGAAAAGTCATCTCCGGTGAACTTTTGTATTGGGAAAATCATCTCCGGTGAACTTTTGTATGGGAAAAGTCATCTCCGGTGAACTTTTGTATTGGGAAAGTCATCTCCGGTGAACTTTTGTATGGGAAAAGTCATCTCCGGTGAACTTTTGTATTGGGAAAGTCATCTCCGGTGAACTTTTGTATTGGGAAAGTCATGCCCGGCGAACTTTTGTATTGGGAAAGTCATGCCCGGTGAACTTTTGTATTGGGAAAGTCATGCCCGGTGAACTTTTGTATTGGGAAAGTCATGCCCGGTGAACTTTTGTATTGGGAAAGTCATCTCCGGTGAACTTTTATATTGGAAAAGTCATGCCCGGTGAACTTTTGTATTGGGAAAGTCATGCCCGGTGAACTATTGTATTGGGAAAGTCATGCCCGGTGAACTTTTGTATTGGGAAAGTCATGCCCGGTGAACTTTTGTATTGGGAAAGTCATGCCCGGTGAACTATTGTATTGGGAAAGTAATGCCCGGTGAACTTTTGTATTGGGAAAGTCATGCCCGGTGAACTTTTGTATTGGGAAAGTCATCTCCGGTGAACTTTTGTATTGGGAAAGTCATGCCCGGTGAACTATTGTATTGGGAAAGTCATGCCCGGTGAACTTTTGTATTGGGAAAGTCATGCCCGGTGAACTTTTGTTTTGGGAAAGTCATGCCCGGTGAACTTTTGTATTGGGAAAGTCATGCCCGGTGAACTTTTGTATTGGGAAAGTCATGCCCGGTGAACTTTTGTATGGAAAAAGTCATCTCCGGTGAACTTTTGTATTGGGAAAGTCATCTCCGGTGAACTTTTGTATGGGAAAAGTCATCTCCGGTGAACTTTTGTATTGGGAAAGTCATCTCCGGTGAACTTTTGTATTGGGAAAGTCATCTCCGGTGAACTTTTATATTGGGAAAGTCATCTCCGGTGAACTTTTGTATTGGGAAAGTCATCTCCGGTGAACTTTTGTATTGGGAAAGTCATCTCCGGTGAACTTTTGTATGGGAAAAGTCATCTCCGGTGAACTTTTGTATTGGGAAAGTCATCTCCGGTGACCTTTTGTATGGGAAAAGTCATCTCCGGTGAACTTTTGTATTGGGAAAGTCATCTCCGGTGAACTTTTGTATTGGGAAAGTCATCTCCGGTGAACTTTTGTATTGGGAAAGTCATGCCCGGTGAACTTTTGTATTGGGAAAGTCATGCCCGGTGAACTTTTGTATTGGGAAAGTCATGCCCGGTGAACTTTTGTATGGGAAAAGTCATCTCCGGTGAACTTTTGTATGGGAAAAGTCATCTCCGGTGAACTTTTGTATTGGGAAAGTCATCTCCGGTGAACTTTTGTATTGGGAAAGTCATCTCCGGTGAACTTTTGTATTGGGAAAGTCATCTCCGGTGAACTCTTGTATGGGAAAAGTCATCTCCGGTGAACTTTTGTATGGGAAAAGTCATCTCCGGTGAACTTTTGTATTGGGAAAGTCATCTCCGGTGAACTTTTGTATTGGGAAAGTCATCTCCGGTGAACTTTTGTATTGGGAAAGTCATCTCCGGTGAACTTTTGTATTGGGAAAGTCATCTCCGGTGAAATTTTGTATTGGGGAAGTCATCTCCGGTGAACTTTTGTATTGGGAAAGTCATCTCCGGTGAACTTTTGTATTGGGAAAGTCATCTCCGGTGAACTTTTGTATTGGGAAAGTCATCTCCGGTGAACTTTTGTATGGGAAAAGTCATCTCCGGTGAACTTTTGTATTGGGAAAGTCATTTCCGGTGAACTTTTGTATGGGAAAAGTCATCTCCGGTGAACTTTTGTATTGGGAAAGTCATCTCCGGTGAACTTTTGTATGGGAAAAGTCATCTCCGGTGAACTTTTGTATTGGGAAAGTCATCTCCGGTGAACTTTTGTATGGGAAAAGTCATCTCCGGTGAACTTTTGTATGGGAAATGTCATCTCCGGTGAACTTTTGTATTGGGAAAGTCATCTCCGGTGAATTTTTGTATGGGAAAAGTCATCTCCGGTGAACTTTTGTATTGGGAAAGTCATCTCCGGTGAACTTTTGTATGGGAAAAGTCATCTCCGGTGAACTTTTGTATTGGGAAAGTCATCTCCGGTGAACTTTTGTATTGGGAAAGTCATCTCCGGTGAACTTTTGTATTGGGAAAGTCATGCCCGGTGAACTTTTGTATTGGGAAAGTCATGCCCGGTGAACTTTTGTATTGGGAAAGTCATGCCCGGTGAACTTTTGTATGGGAAAAGTCATCTCCGGTGAACTTTTGTATGGGAAAAATCATTTCCGGTGAACTTTTGTATTGGGAAAGTCATCTCCGGTGAACTTTTGTATGGGAAAAATCATCTCCGGTGAACTTTTGTATTGGGAAAGTCATGCCCGGTGAACTTTTGTATTGGGAAAGTCATCTCCGGTGAACTTTTGTATGGGAAAAGTCATCTCCGGTGAACTTTTATATTGGAAAAGTCATGCCCGGTGAACTTTTGTATTGGGAAAGTCATCTCCGGTGAACTTTTGTATTGGGAAAGTCATGCCCGGTGAACTTTTGTATTGGGAAAGTCATGCCCGGTGAACTTTTGTATTGGGAAAGTCATCTCCGGTGAACTTTTGTATTGGGAAAGTCATGCCCGGTGAACTTTTGTATTGGGAAAGTCATCTCCGGTGAACTTTTGTATTGGGAAAGTCATCTCCGGTGAACTTTTATATTGGAAAAGTCATGCCCGGTGAACTTTTGTATTGGGAAAGTCATGCCCGGTAAACTATTGTATTGGGAAAGTCATGCCCGGTGAACTTTTGTATTGGGAAAGTCATGCCCGGTGAACTTTTGTATTGGGAAAGTCATCTCCGGTGAACTTTTGTATTGGGAAAGTCGTGCCCGGTGAACTTTTGTATTGGGAAAGTCATGCCCGGTGAACTTTTGTATGGGAAAAGTCATGCCCGGTGAACTTTTGTATTGGGAAGTCATCTCCGGTGAACTTTTGTATTGGGAAAGTCATCTCCGGTGAACTTTTGTATGGGAAAAGTCATCTCCGGTGAACTTTTGTATTGGGAAAGTCATCTCCGGTGAACTTTTGTATTGGGAAAGTCATCTCCGGTGAACTTTTGTATGGGAAAAGTCATCTCCGGTGAACTTTTGTATTGGGAAAGTCATCTCCGGTGAACTTTTGTATGGGAAAAGTCATCTCCGGTGAACTTTTGTATTGGGAAAGTCATCTCCGGTGAACTTTTGTATTGGGAAAGTCATGCCCGGCGAACTTTTGTATTGGGAAAGTCATGCCCGGTGAACTTTTGTATTGGGAAAGTCATGCCCGGTGAACTTTTGTATTGGGAAAGTCATGCCCGGTGAACTTTTGTATTGGGAAAGTCATCTCCGGTAAACTTTTATATTGGAAAAGTCATGCCCGGTGAACTTTTGTGTTGGGAAAGTCATGCCCGGTGAACTATTGTATTGGGAAAGTCATGCCCGGTGAACTTTTGTATTGGGAAAGTCATGCCCGGTGAACTTTTGTATTGGGAAAGTCATGCCCGGTGAACTTTTGTATTGGGAAAGTCATCTCCGGTGAACTTTTATATTGGAAAAGTCATGCCCGGTGAACTTTTGTATTGGGAAAGTCATGCCCGGTGAACTATTGTATTGGGAAAGTCATGCCCGGTGAACTTTTGTATTGAGAAAGTCATGCCCGGTGAACTTTTGTATTGGGAAAGTCATCTCCGGTGAACTTTTGTATTGGGAAAGTCATCTCCGGTGAACTTTTGTATGGGAAAAGTCATCTCCGGTGAACTTTTGTATTAGGAAAGTCATCTCCGGTGAACTTTTGTATGGGAAAAGTCATCTCCGGTGAACTTTTGTATTGGGAAAGTCATCTCCGGTGAACTTTTGTATGGGAAAAGTCATCTCCGGTGAACTTTTGTATTGGGAAAGTCATGCCCGGTGAACTTTTGTATGGGAAAAGTCATCTCCGATGAACTTTTGTATTGGGAAAGTCGTGCCCGGTGAACTTTTGTATTGGGAAAGTCATCTCCGGTGAACTTTTGTATTGGGAAAGTCATCTCCGGTGAACTTTTGTATGGGAAAAGTCATCTCCGGTGAACTTTTGTATTGGGAAAGTCATCTCCGGTGAACTTTTGTATTGGGAAAGTCATCTCCGGTGAACTTTTGTATTGGGAAAGTCATCTCCGGTGAACTTTTGTATGGGAAAAGTCATCTCCGGTGAACTTTTGTATTGGGAAAGTCATCTTCGGTGAACTTTTGTATTGGGAAAGTCATGCCCAGTGAACTTTTGTATTGGGAAAGTCATCTCCGGTGAACTTTTGTATTGGGAAAGTCATGCCCGGTGAACTTTTGTATTGGGAAAGTCATCTCCGGTGAACTTTTGTATGGGAAAAGTCATCTCCGGTGAACTTTTGTATTGGGAAAGTCATCTCCGGTGAACTTTTGTATGGGAAAAGTCATCTCCGGTGAACTTTTGTATTGGGAAAGTCATCTCCGGTGAACTTTTGTATGGGAAAAGTTATCTCCGGTGAACTTTTGTATTGGGAAAGTCATGCCCGGTGAACTTTTGTATTGGGAAAGTCATCTCCGGTGAACTTTTGTATGGGAAAATTCATCTCCGGTGAACTTTTGTATTGGGAAAGTCATCTCCGGTGAACTTTTGTATGGGAAAAGTCATCTCCGGTGAACTTTTGTATTGGGAAAGTCATCTCCGTTGAACTTTTGTATTGGGAAAGTCATGCCCGGTGAACTTTTGTTTTGGGAAAGTCATGCCCGGTGAACTTTTGTATTGGGAAAGTCATCTCCGGTGAACTTTTGTATGGGAAAAGTCATCTCCGGTGAACTTTTGTATTGGGAAAGTCATCTCCGGTGAACTTTTGTATGGGAAAAGTCATCTCCGGTGAACTTTTGTATTGGGAAAGTCATCTCCGGTGAACTTTTGTATTGGGAAAGTCATGCCCGGTGAACTTTTGTATTGGGAAAGTCATGCCCGGCGAACTTTTGTATTGGGAAAGTCATGCCCGGTGAACTTTTGTATTGGGAAAGTCATGCCCGGTGAACTTTTGTATTGGGAAAGTCATGCCCGGAGAACTTTTGTATTGGGAAAGTCATCTCCGGTGAACTTTTATATTGGAAAAGTCATGCCCGGTGAACTTTTGTATTGGGAAAGTCATGCCCGGTGAACTATTGTATTGGAAAAGTCATGCCCGGTGAACTTTTGTATTGGGAAAGTCATGCCCGGTGAACTTTTGTATTGGGAAAGTCATGCCCGGTGAACTTTTGTATTGGGAAAGTCATCTCCGGTGAACTTTTATATTGGAAAAGTCATGCCCGGTGAACTTTTGTATTGGGAAAGTCATGCCCGGTGAACTATTGTATTGGGAAAGTCATGCCCGGTGAACTTTTGTATTGGGAAAGTCATGCCCGGTGAACTTTTGTATTGGGAAAGTCATCTCCGGTGAACTTTTGTATTGGGAAAGTCATCTCCGGTGAACTTTTGTATGGGAAAAGTCATCTCCGGTGAACTTTTGTATTGGGAAAGTCATCTCCGGTGAACTTTTGTATGGGAAAAGTCATCTCCGGTGAACTTTTGTATTGGGAAAGTCATCTCCGGTGAACTTTTGTATGGGAAAAGTCATCTCCGGTGAACTTTTGTATTGGGAAAGTCATGCCCGGTGAACTTTTGTATGGGAAAAGTCATCTCCGGTGACCTTTTGTATTGGGAAAGTCGTGCCCGGTGAACTTTTGTATTGGGAAAGTCATCTCCGGTGAACTTTTGTATTGGGAAAGTCATCTCCGGTGAACTTTTGTATGGGAAAAGTCATCTCCGGTGAACTTTTGTATTGGGAAAGTCATCTCCGGTGAACTTTTGTATTGGGAAAGTCATCTCCGGTGAACTTTTGTATTGGGAAAGTCATCTCCGGTGAACTTTTGTATGGGAAAAGTCATCTCCGGTGAACTTTTGTATTGGGAAAGTCATCTCCGGTGAACTTTTGTATTGGGAAAGTCATGCCCAGTGAACTTTTGTATTGGGAAAGTCATCTCCGGTGAACTTTTGTATGGGAAAAGTCATCTGCGGTGAACTTTTGTATTGGGAAAGTCATCTCCGGTGAACTTTTGTATGGGAAAAGTCATCTCCGGTGAACTTTTGTATTGGGAAAGTCATGCCCGGTGAACTTTTGTATTGGGAAAGTCATCTCCGGTGAACTTTTGTATGGGAAAAGTCATCTCCGGTGAACTTTTGTATTGGGAAAGTCATCTCCGGTGAACTTTTGTATGGGAAAAGTCATCTCCGGTGAACTTTTGTATTGGGAAAGTAATCTCCGGTGAACTTTTGTATGGGAAAAGTCATCTCCGGTGAACTTTTGTATGGGAAAAGTCATCTCCGGTGAACTTTTGTATTGGGAAAGTCATCTCCGGTGAACTTTTGTATGGGAAAAGTCATCTCCGGTGAACTTTTGTATTGGGAAAGTCATCTCCGGTGAACTTTTGTATTGGGAAAGTCATGCCCGGTGAACTTTTGTTTTGGGAAAGTCATGCCCGGTGAACTTTTGTATTGGGAAAGTCATCTCCGGTGAACTTTTGTATGGGAAAAGTCATCTCCGGTGAACTTTTGTATGGGAAAAGTCATCTCCGGTGAACTTTTGTATTGGGAAAGTCATCTCCGGTGAACTTTTGTATGGGAAAAGTCATCTCCGGTGAACTTTTGTATTGGGAAAGTCATGCCCGGTGAACTTTTGTATGGGAAAAGTCATCTCCGGTGACCTTTTGTATTGGGAAAGTCGTGCCCGGTGAACTTTTGTATTGGGAAAGTCATCTCCGGTGAACTTTTGTATTGGGAAAGTCATCTCCGTTGAACTTTTGTATTGGGAAAGTCATGCCCGGTGAACTTTTGTTTTGGGAAAGTCATGCCCGGTGAACTTTTGTATTGGGAAAGTCATCTCCGGTGAACTTTTGTATGGGAAAAGTCATCTCCGGTGAACTTTTGTATTGGGAAAGTCATCTCCGGTGAACTTTTGTATGGGAAAAGTCATCTCCGGTGAACTTTTGTATTGGGAAAGTCATCTCCGGTGAACTTTTGTATTGGGAAAGTCATCTCCGGTGAACTTTTGTATTGGGAAAGTCATGCCCGGTGAACTTTTGTATGGGAAAAGTCATCTCCGGTGAACTTTTGTATTGGGAAAGTCGTGCCCGGTGAACTTTTGTATTGGGAAAGTCATCTCCGGTGAACTTTTGTATTGGGAAAGTCATCTCCGGTGAACTTTTGTATGGGAAAAGTCATCTCCGGTGAACTTTTGTATTGGGAAAGTCATCTCCGGTGAACTTTTGTATTGGGAAAGTCATCTCCGGTGAACTTTTGTATTGGGAAAGTCATCTCCGGTGAACTTTTGTATGGGAAAAGTCATCTCCGGTGAACTTTTGTATTGGGAAAGTCATCTTCGGTGAACTTTTGTATTGGGAAAGTCATGCCCAGTGAACTTTTGTATTGGGAAAGTCATCTCCGGTGAACTTTTGTATTGGGAAAGTCATGCCCGGTGAACTTTTGTATTGGGAAAGTCATCTCCGGTGAACTTTTGTATGGGAAAAGTCATCTCCGGTGAACTTTTGTATTGGGAAAGTCATCTCCGGTGAACTTTTGTATGGGAAAAGTCATCTCCGGTGAACTTTTGTATTGGGAAAGTCATCTCCGGTGAACTTTTGTATGGGAAAAGTTATCTCCGGTGAACTTTTGTATTGGGAAAGTCATGCCCGGTGAACTTTTGTATTGGGAAAGTCATCTCCGGTGAACTTTTGTATGGGAAAATTCATCTCCGGTGAACTTTTGTATTGGGAAAGTCATCTCCGGTGAACTTTTGTATGGGAAAAGTCATCTCCGGTGAACTTTTGTATTGGGAAAGTCATCTCCGTTGAACTTTTGTATTGGGAAAGTCATGCCCGGTGAACTTTTGTTTTGGGAAAGTCATGCCCGGTGAACTTTTGTATTGGGAAAGTCATCTCCGGTGAACTTTTGTATGGGAAAAGTCATCTCCGGTGAACTTTTGTATTGGGAAAGTCATCTCCGGTGAACTTTTGTATGGGAAAAGTCATCTCCGGTGAACTTTTGTATTGGGAAAGTCATCTCCGGTGAACTTTTGTATTGGGAAAGTCATGCCCGGTGAACTTTTGTATTGGGAAAGTCATGCCCGGCGAACTTTTGTATTGGGAAAGTCATGCCCGGTGAACTTTTGTATTGGGAAAGTCATGCCCGGTGAACTTTTGTATTGGGAAAGTCATGCCCGGAGAACTTTTGTATTGGGAAAGTCATCTCCGGTGAACTTTTATATTGGAAAAGTCATGCCCGGTGAACTTTTGTATTGGGAAAGTCATGCCCGGTGAACTATTGTATTGGAAAAGTCATGCCCGGTGAACTTTTGTATTGGGAAAGTCATGCCCGGTGAACTTTTGTATTGGGAAAGTCATGCCCGGTGAACTTTTGTATTGGGAAAGTCATCTCCGGTGAACTTTTATATTGGAAAAGTCATGCCCGGTGAACTTTTGTATTGGGAAAGTCATGCCCGGTGAACTATTGTATTGGGAAAGTCATGCCCGGTGAACTTTTGTATTGGGAAAGTCATGCCCGGTGAACTTTTGTATTGGGAAAGTCATCTCCGGTGAACTTTTGTATTGGGAAAGTCATCTCCGGTGAACTTTTGTATGGGAAAAGTCATCTCCGGTGAACTTTTGTATTGGGAAAGTCATCTCCGGTGAACTTTTGTATGGGAAAAGTTATCTCCGGTGAACTTTTGTATTGGGAAAGTCATGCCCGGTGAACTTTTGTATTGGGAAAGTCATCTCCGGTGAACTTTTGTATGGGAAAATTCATCTCCGGTGAACTTTTGTATTGGGAAAGTCATCTCCGGTGAACTTTTGTATGGGAAAAGTCATCTCCGGTGAACTTTTGTATTGGGAAAGTCATCTCCGGTGAACTTTTGTATTGGGAAAGTCATGCCCGGCGAACTTTTGTATTGGGAAAGTCATGCCCGGTGAACTTTTGTATTGGGAAAGTCATGCCCGGTGAACTTTTGTATTGGGAAAGTCATGCCCGGTGAACTTTTGTATTGGGAAAGTCATCTCCGGTAAACTTTTATATTGGAAAAGTCATGCCCGGTGAACTTTTGTGTTGGGAAAGTCATGCCCGGTGAACTATTGTATTGGGAAAGTCATGCCCGGTGAACTTTTGTATTGGGAAAGTCATGCCCGGTGAACTTTTGTATTGGGAAAGTCATGCCCGGTGAACTTTTGTATTGGGAAAGTCATCTCCGGTGAACTTTTATATTGGAAAAGTCATGCCCGGTGAACTTTTGTATTGGGAAAGTCATGCCCGGTGAACTATTGTATTGGGAAAGTCATGCCCGGTGAACTTTTGTATTGAGAAAGTCATGCCCGGTGAACTTTTGTATTGGGAAAGTCATCTCCGGTGAACTTTTGTATTGGGAAAGTCATCTCCGGTGAACTTTTGTATGGGAAAAGTCATCTCCGGTGAACTTTTGTATTAGGAAAGTCATCTCCGGTGAACTTTTGTATGGGAAAAGTCATCTCCGGTGAACTTTTGTATTGGGAAAGTCATCTCCGGTGAACTTTTGTATGGGAAAAGTCATCTCCGGTGAACTTTTGTATTGGGAAAGTCATGCCCGGTGAACTTTTGTATGGGAAAAGTCATCTCCGGTGAACTTTTGTATTGGGAAAGTCGTGCCCGGTGAACTTTTGTATTGGGAAAGTCATCTCCGGTGAACTTTTGTATTGGGAAAGTCATCTCCGGTGAACTTTTGTATGGGAAAAGTCATCTCCGGTGAACTTTTGTATTGGGAAAGTCATCTCCGGTGAACTTTTGTATTGGGAAAGTCATCTCCGGTGAACTTTTGTATTGGGAAAGTCATCTCCGGTGAACTTTTGTATGGGAAAAGTCATCTCCGGTGAACTTTTGTATTGGGAAAGTCATCTTCGGTGAACTTTTGTATTGGGAAAGTCATGCCCAGTGAACTTTTGTATTGGGAAAGTCATCTCCGGTGAACTTTTGTATTGGGAAAGTCATGCCCGGTGAACTTTTGTATTGGGAAAGTCATCTCCGGTGAACTTTTGTATGGGAAAAGTCATCTCCGGTGAACTTTTGTATTGGGAAAGTCATCTCCGGTGAACTTTTGTATGGGAAAAGTCATCTCCGGTGAACTTTTGTATTGGGAAAGTCATCTCCGGTGAACTTTTGTATGGGAAAAGTTATCTCCGGTGAACTTTTGTATTGGGAAAGTCATGCCCGGTGAACTTTTGTATTGGGAAAGTCATCTCCGGTGAACTTTTGTATGGGAAAATTCATCTCCGGTGAACTTTTGTATTGGGAAAGTCATCTCCGGTGAACTTTTGTATGGGAAAAGTCATCTCCGGTGAACTTTTGTATTGGGAAAGTCATCTCCGTTGAACTTTTGTATTGGGAAAGTCATGCCCGGTGAACTTTTGTTTTGGGAAAGTCATGCCCGGTGAACTTTTGTATTGGGAAAGTCATCTCCGGTGAACTTTTGTATGGGAAAAGTCATCTCCGGTGAACTTTTGTATTGGGAAAGTCATCTCCGGTGAACTTTTGTATGGGAAAAGTCATCTCCGGTGAACTTTTGTATTGGGAAAGTCATCTCCGGTGAACTTTTGTATTGGGAAAGTCATGCCCGGTGAACTTTTGTATTGGGAAAGTCATGCCCGGCGAACTTTTGTATTGGGAAAGTCATGCCCGGTGAACTTTTGTATTGGGAAAGTCATGCCCGGTGAACTTTTGTATTGGGAAAGTCATGCCCGGAGAACTTTTGTATTGGGAAAGTCATCACCGGTGAACTTTTATATTGGAAAAGTCATGCCCGGTGAACTTTTGTATTGGGAAAGTCATGCCCGGTGAACTATTGTATTGGAAAAGTCATGCCCGGTGAACTTTTGTATTGGGAAAGTCATGCCCGGTGAACTTTTGTATTGGGAAAGTCATGCCCGGTGAACTTTTGTATTGGGAAAGTCATCTCCGGTGAACTTTTATATTGGAAAAGTCATGCCCGGTGAACTTTTGTATTGGGAAAGTCATGCCCGGTGAACTATTGTATTGGGAAAGTCATGCCCGGTGAACTTTTGTATTGGGAAAGTCATGCCCGGTGAACTTTTGTATTGGGAAAGTCATCTCCGGTGAACTTTTGTATTGGGAAAGTCATCTCCGGTGAACTTTTGTATGGGAAAAGTCATCTCCGGTGAACTTTTGTATTGGGAAAGTCATCTCCGGTGAACTTTTGTATGGGAAAAGTCATCTCCGGTGAACTTTTGTATTGGGAAAGTCATCTCCGGTGAACTTTTGTATGGGAAAAGTCATCTCCGGTGAACTTTTGTATTGGGAAAGTCATGCCCGGTGAACTTTTGTATGGGAAAAGTCATCTCCGGTGACCTTTTGTATTGGGAAAGTCGTGCCCGGTGAACTTTTGTATTGGGAAAGTCATCTCCGGTGAACTTTTGTATTGGGAAAGTCATCTCCGGTGAACTTTTGTATGGGAAAAGTCATCTCCGGTGAACTTTTGTATTGGGAAAGTCATCTCCGGTGAACTTTTGTATTGGGAAAGTCATCTCCGGTGAACTTTTGTATTGGGAAAGTCATCTCCGGTGAACTTTTGTATGGGAAAAGTCATCTCCGGTGAACTTTTGTATTGGGAAAGTCATCTCCGGTGAACTTTTGTATTGGGAAAGTCATGCCCAGTGAACTTTTGTATTGGGAAAGTCATCTCCGGTGAACTTTTGTATGGGAAAAGTCATCTCCGGTGAACTTTTGTATTGGGAAAGTCATCTCCGGTGAACTTTTGTATGGGAAAAGTCATCTCCGGTGAACTTTTGTATTGGGAAAGTCATGCCCGGTGAACTTTTGTATTGGGAAAGTCATCTCCGGTGAACTTTTGTATGGGAAAAGTCATCTCCGGTGAACTTTTGTATTGGGAAAGTCATCTCCGGTGAACTTTTGTATGGGAAAAGTCATCTCCGGTGAACTTTTGTATTGGGAAAGTAATCTCCGGTGAACTTTTGTATGGGAAAAGTCATCTCCGGTGAACTTTTGTATTGGGAAAGTCATGCCCGGTGAACTTTTGTATTGGGAAAGTCATCTCCGGTGAACTTTTGTATGGGAAAAGTCATCTCCGGTGAACTTTTGTATTGGGAAAGTCATCTCCGGTGAACTTTTGTATGGGAAAAGTCATCTCCGGTGAACTTTTGTATTGGGAAAGTCATCTCCGGTGAACTTTTGTATTGGGAAAGTCATGCCCGGTGAACTTTTGTTTTGGGAAAGTCATGCCCGGTGAACTTTTGTATTGGGAAAGTCATCTCCGGTGAACTTTTGTATGGGAAAAGTCATCTCCGGTGAACTTTTGTATTGGGAAAGTCATCTCCGGTGAACTTTTGTATGGGAAAAGTCATCTCCGGTGAACTTTTGTATTGGGAAAGTCATCTCCGGTGAACTTTTGTATGGGACAAGTCATCTCCGGTGAACTTTTGTATTGGGAAAGTCATCTCCGGTGAACTTTTGTATTGGGAAAGTCATCTCCGGTGAACTTTTGTATGGGAAAAGTCATCTCCGGTGAACTTTTGTATTGGGAAAGTCATCTCCGGTGAACTTTTGTATTGGGAAAGTCATCTCCGGTGAACTTTTGTATGGGAAAAGTCATCTCCGGTGAACTTTTGTATTGGGAAAGTCATGCCCGGTGAACTTTTATATTGGGAAAGTCATGTCCGGTGAACTTTTGTATTGGGAAAGTCATGCCCGGTGAACTTTTGTATTGGGAAAGTCATCTCCGGTGAACTTTTGTATTGGGAAAGTCATCTCCGGTGAACTTTTGTATTGGGAAAGTCATCTCCGGTGAACTTTTGTATGGGAAAAGTCATCTCCGGTGAACTTTTGTATGGGAAAAGTCATCTCCGGTGAACTTTTGTATGGGAAAAGTCATCTCCGGTGAACTTTTGTATTGGGAAAGTCATCTCCGGTGAACTTTTGTATTGGGAAAGTCATCTGTGGTGAACTTTTGTATGGGAAAAGTCATCTCCGGTGAACTTTTGTATTGGGAAAGTCATCTCCGGTGAACTTTTGTATGGGAAAAGTCATCTCCGGTGAACTTTTGTATTGGGAAAGTCATGCCCGGTGAACTTTTGTATTGGGAAAGTCATGCCCGGTGAACTTTTGTATTGGGAAAGTCATGCCCGGTGAACTTTTGTATAGGAAAAGTCATCTCCGGTGAACTTTTGTATTGGGAAAGTCATCTCCGGTGAACTTTTGTATTGGGAAAGTCATCTCCGGTGAACTTTTGTATTGGGAAAGTCATCTCCGGTGAACTTTTGTATTGGGAAAGTCATGCCCGGTGAACTTTTGTATTGGGAAAGTCGTGCCCGGTGAACTTTTGTATTGGGAAAGTCATGCCCGGTGAACTTTTGTATTGGGAAAGTCATCTCCGGTGAACTTTTGTATTGGGAAAGTCATCTCCGGTGAACTTTTGTATGGGAAAAGTCATCTCCGGTGAACTTTTGTATTGGGAAAGTCATCTCCGGTGAACTTTTGTATTGGGAAAGTCATCTCCGGTGAACTTTTGTATTGGGAAAGTCATCTCCGGTGAACTTTTGTATGGGAAAAGTCATCTCCGGTGAACTTTTGTATTGGGAAAGTCATCTCCGGTGAACTTTTGTATTGGGAAAGTCATCTCCGGTGAACTTTTGTATGGGAAAAGTCATCTCCGGTGAACTTTTGTATTGGGAAAGTCATCTCCGGTGAACTTTTGTATGGGAAAAGTCATCTACGGTGAACTTTTGTATTGGGAAAGTCATCTCCGGTGAACTTTTGTATTGGGAAAGTCATCTCCGGTGAACTTTTGTATGGGAAAAGTCATCTCCGGTGAACTTTTGTATTGGGAAAGTCATCTCCGGTGAACTTTTGTATGGGAAAAGTCATCTCCGGTGAACTTTTGTATTGGGAAAGTCATCTCCGGTGAACTTTTGTATTGGGAAAGTCATCTCCGGTGAACTTTTGTATGGGAAAATTCATCTCCGGTGAACTTTTGTATGGGAAAGTCATCTCCGGTGAACTTTTGTATGGGAAAAGTCATCTCCGGTGAACTTTTGTATTGGGAAAGTCATCTCCGGTGAACTTTTGTATTGGGAAAGTCATCTCCGGTGAACTTTTGTATTGGGAAAGTCATCTCCGGTGAACTTTTGTATTGGGAAAGTCATCTCCGGTGAACTTTTGTATTGGGAAAGTCATCTCCTGTGAACTTTTGTATTGGGAAAGTCATCTCCGGTGAACTTTTGTATGGGAAAAGTCATCTCCGGTGAACTTTTGTATTGGGAAAGTCATCTCCGGTGAACTTTTGTATGGGAAAAGTCATCTCCGGTGAACTTTTGTATTGGGAAAGTCATCTCCGGTGAACTTTTGTATTGGGAAAGTCATCTCCGGTGAACTTTTGTATGGGAAAAGTCATCTCCGGTGAACTTTTGTATTGGGAAAGTCATCTCCGGTGAACTTTTGTATTGGGAAAGTCATCTCCGGTGAACTTTTGTATGGGAAAAGTCATCTCCGGTGAACTTTTGTATTGGGAAAGTCATCTCCGGTGAACTTTTGTATGGGAAAAGTCATCTCCGGTGAACTTTTGTATTGGGAAAGTCATCTCCGGTGAACTTTTGTATTGGGAAAGTCATCTCCGGTGAACTTTTGTATTGGGAAAGTCATGCCCGGTGAACTTTTATATTGGGAAATTCATCTCCGGTGAACTTTTGTATTGGGAAAGTCATGCCCGGTGAACTTTTATATTGGGAAAGTCATGCCCGGTGAACTTTTGTTTTGGGAAAGTCATGCCCGGTGAACTTTTGTATTGGGAAAGTCATCTCCGGTGAACTTTTGTATTGGGAAAGTCATGCCCGGTGAACTTTTGTATTGGGAAAGTCATCTCCGGTGAACTTTTGTATTGGGAAAGTCATCTCCGGTGAACTTTTGTATTGGGAAAGTCATCTCCGGTGAACTTTTGTATTGGGAAAGTCATCTCCGGTGAACTTTTGTATGGGAAAAGTCATCTCCGGTGAACTTTTGTATTGGGAAAGTCATCTCCGGTGAACTTTTGTATTGGGAAAGTCATCTCCGGTGAACTTTTGTATTGGGAAAGTCATGCCCGGTGAACTTTTATATTGGGAAATTCATCTCCGGTGAACTTTTGTATTGGGAAAGTCATGCCCGGTGAACTTTTATATTGGGAAAGTCATGCCCGGTGAACTTTTGTTTTGGGAAAGTCATGCCCGGTGAACTTTTGTATTGGGAAAGTCATCTCCGGTGAACTTTTGTATTGGGAAAGTCATGCCCGGTGAACTTTTGTATTGGGAAAGTCATCTCCGGTGAACTTTTGTATTGGGAAAGTCATCTCCGGTGAACTTTTGTATTGGGAAAGTCATCTCCGGCGAACTTTTGTATGGGAAAAGTCATCTCCGGTGAACTTTTGTATGGGAAAAGTCATCTCCGGTGAACTTTTGTATGGGAAAAGTCATCTCCGGTGAATTTTTGTATTGGGAAAGTCATCTCCGGTGAACTTTTGTATTGGGAAAGTCATCTCCGGTGAACTTTTGTATGGGAAAAGTCATCTCCGGTGAACTTTTGTATTGGGAAAGTCATCTCCGGTGAACTTTTGTATGGGAAAAGTCATCTCCGGTGAACTTTTGTATTGGGAAAGTCATGCCCGGTGAACTTTTGTATTGGGAAAGTCATCTCCGGTGAACTTTTGTATTGGGAAAGTCATCTCCGGTGAAATTTTGTATGGGAAAAGTCATCTCCGGTGAACTTTTGTATTGGGAAAGTCATCTTCGGTGAACTTTTGTATGGGAAAAGTCATCTCCGGTGAACTTTTGTATTGGGAAAGTCATCTCCGGTGAACTTCTGTATTGGGAAAGTCATCTCCGGTGAACTTTTGTATTGGGAAAGTCATCTCCGGTGAACTTTTGTATTGGGAAAGTCATCTCCGGTGAACTTTTGTATGGGAAAAGTCATCTCCGGTGAACTTTTGTATTGGGAAAGTCATCTCCGGTGAACTTTTGTATTGGGAAAGTCATCTCCGGTGAACTTTTGTATGGGAAAAGTCATCTCCGGTGAACTTTTGTATTGGGAAAGTCATCTCCGGTGAACTTTTGTATTGGGAAAGTCATGCCCGGTGAACTTTTGTTTTGGGAAAGTCATGCCCGGTGAACTTTTGTATTGGGAAAGTCATCTCCGGTGAACTTTTGTATGGGAAAAGTCATCTCCGGAGAACTTTTGTATTGGGAAAGTCATCTCCGGTGAACTTTTGTATTGGGAAAGTCATCTCCGGTGAACTTTTGTATTGCGAAAGTCATCTCCGGTGAACTTTTGTATTGGGAAAGTCATCTCCGGTGAACTTTTGTATTGGGAAAGTCATCTCCGGTGAACTTTTGTATGGGAAAAGTCATCTCCGGTGAACTTTTGTATTGGGAAAGTCATCTCCGGTGAACTTTTGTATGGGAAAAGTCATCTCCGGTGAACTTTTGTATTGGGAAAGTCATCTCCGGTGAACTTTTGTATGGGAAAAGTCATCTCCGGTGAACTTTTGTATTGGGAAAGTCATCTCCGGTGAACTTTTATATGGGAAAAGTCATCTCCGGTGAACTTTTGTATGGGAAAAGTCATCTCCGGTGAACTTTTGTATTGGGAAAGTCATCTCCGGTGAACTTTTGTATGGGAAAAGTCATCTCCGGTGAACTTTTGTATTGGGAAAGTCGTCTCCGGTGAACTTTTGTATGGGAAAAGTCATCTCCGGTGAACTTTTGTATTGGGAAAGTCATCTCCGGTGAACTTTTGTATTGGGAAAGTCATCTCCGGTGAACTTTTGTATTGGGAAAGTCATGCCCGGTGAACTTTTGTATTGGGAAAGTCATGCCCGGTGAACTTTTGTATTGGGAAAGTCATGCCCGGTGAACTTTTGTATGGGAAAAGTCATCTCCGGTGAACTTTTGTATGGGAAAAGTCATCTCCGGTGAACTTTTGTATTGGGAAAGTCATCTCCGGTGAACTTTTGTATGGGAAAAATCATCTCCGGTGAACTTTTGTATTGGGAAAGTCATGCCCGGTGAACTTTTGTATTGGGAAAGTCATCTCCGGTGAACTTTTGTATGGGAAAAGTCATCTCCAGTGAACTTTTATATTGGAAAAGTCATGCCCGGTGAACTTTTGTATTGGGAAAGTCATGCCCGGTGAACTATTGTATTGGGAAAGTCATGCCCGGTGAACTTTTGTATTGGGAAAGTCATGCCCGGTGAACTTTTGTATTGGGAAAGTCATCTCCGGTGAACTTTTGTATTGGGAAAGTCATCTCCGGTGAACTTTTGTATGGGAAAAGTCATCTTCGGTGAACTTTTGTATTGGGAAAGTCATCTCCGGTGAACTTTTGTATGGGAAAAGTCATCTCCGGTGAACTTTTGTATTGGGAAAGTCATGCCCGGTGAACTTTTGTATTGGGAAAGTCATCTCCGGTGAACTTTTGTATGGGAAAAGTCATCTCCGGTGAACTTTTGTATTGGGAAAGTCATCTCCGGTGAACTTTTGTATTGGGAAAGTCATCTCCGGTGAACTTTTGTATGGGAAAAGTCATCTCCGGTGAACTTTTGTATTGGGAAAGTCATCTCCGGTGAACTTTTGTATGGGAAAAGTCATCTCCGGTGAACTTTTGTATTGGGAAAGTCATCTCCGGTGAACTTTTGTATTGGGAAAGTCATCTACGGTAAACTTTTGTATGGGAAAAGTCATCTCCGGTGAACTTTTGTATTGGGAAAGTCATCTCCGGTGAACTTTTGTATTGGGAAAGTCATCTCCGGTGAACTTTTGTATGGGAAAAGTCATCTCCGGTAAACTTTTATATTGGGAAAGTCATGCCCGGTGAACTTTTGTATTGGGAAAGTCATGCCCGGTGAACTATTGTATTGGGAAAGTCATGCCCGGTGAACTTTTGTATTGGGAAAGTCATGCCCGGTGAACTTTTGTATTGGGAAAGTCATCTCCGGTGAACTTTTGTATTGGGAAAGTCATCTCCGGTGAACTTTTGTATGGGAAAAGTCATCTCAGGTGAACTTTTGTATTGGGAAAGTCATGCCCGGCGAACTTTTGTATTGGGAAAGTCATGCCCGGTGAACTTTTGTATTGGGAAAGTCATGCCCGGTGAACTTTTGTATTGGGAAAGTCATGCACGGTGAACTTTTGTATTGGGAAAGTCATCTCCGGTGAACTTTTATATTGGAAAAGTCATGACCGGTAAACTTTTGTATTGGGAAAGTCATGCCCGGTGAACTATTGTATTGGGAAAGTCATGCCCGGTGAACTTTTGTATTGGGAAAGTCATCTCCGGTGAACTTTTGTATTGGGAAAGTCATGCCCGGTGAACTTTTGTATTGGGAAAGTCATCTCCGGTGAACTTTTATATTGGAAAAATCATGCCCGGTGAACTTTTGTATTGGGAAAGTCATGCCCGGTGAACTATTGTATTGGGAAAGTCATGCCCGGTGAACTTTTGTATTGGGGAAGTCATGCCCGGTGAACTTTTGTATTGGGAAAGTCATCTCCGGTGAACTTTTGTATTGGGAAAGTCATCTCCGGCGAACTTTTGTATGGGAAAAGTCATCTCCGGTGAACTTTTGTATTGGGAAAGTCATCTCCGGTGAACTTTTGTATGGGAAAAGTCATCTCCGGTGAACTTTTGTATTGGGAAAGTCATCTCCGGTGAACTTTTGTATGGGAAAAGTCATCTCCGGTGAACTTTTGTATTGGGAAAGTCATCTCCGGTGAACTTTTGTATGGGAAAAGTCATCTCCGGTGAACTTTTGTATTGGGAAAGTCATCTCCGGTGAACTTTTGTATTGGGAAAGTCATCTCCGGTGAACTTTTGTATGGGAAAGTCATCTCCGGTGAACTTTTGTATGGGAAAAGTCATCTCCGGTGAACTTTTGTATTGGGAAAGTCATCTCCGGTGAACTTTTGTATGGGAAAAGTCATCTCCGGTGAACTTTTGTATTGGGAAAGTCATCTCCGGTGAACTTTTGTATTGGGAAAAGTCATCTCCGGTGAACTTTTGTATGGGAAAAGTCATCTCCGGTGAACTTTTGTATTGGGAAAGTCATCTCCGGTGAACTTTTGTATGGGAAAAGTCATCTCCGGTGAACTTTTGTATTGGGAAAGTCATCTCCGGTGAACTTTTGTATTGGGAAAGTCATGCCCGGTGAACTTTTGTATTGGGAAAGTCATCTCCGGTGAACTTTTGTATGGGAAAAGTCATCTCCGGTGAACTTTTGTATGGGAAAAGTCATCTCCGGTGAACTTTTGTATTGGGAAAGTCATCTCCGGTGAACTTTTGTATGGGAAAAGTCATCTCCGGTGAACTTTTGTATTGGGAAAGTCATCTCCGGTGAACTTTTGTATGGGAAAAGTCATGCCCGGTGAACTTTTGTATTGGGAAAGTCATCTCCGGTGAACTTTTGTATGGGAAAAGTCATCTCCGGTGAACTTTTGTATGGGAAAAGTCATCTCCGGTGAACTTTTGTATTGGGAAAGTCATCTCCGGTGAACTTTTGTATGGGAAAAGTCATCTCCGGTGAACTTTTGTATTGGGAAAGTCATCTCCGGTGAACTTTTGTATTGGGAAAATCATGCCCGGTGAACTTTTGTATTGGGAAAGTCGTGCCCGGTGAACTTTAGTATTGGGAAAGTCATCTCCGGTGAACTTTTGTATTGGGAAAGTCGTCTCCGTTGAACTTTTGTATTGGGAAAGTCATGCCCGGTGAACTTTTATATTGGGAAAGTCATGCCCGGTGAACTTTTGTTTTGGGAAAGTCATGCCCGGTGAACTTTTGTATTGGGAAAGTCATCTCCGGTGAACTTTTGTATGGGAAAAGTCATCTCCGGTGAACTTTTGTATTGGGAAAGTCATGTCCGGTGAACTTTTGTATTGGGAAAGTCATCTCCGGTGAACTTTTGTATGGGAAAAGTCATCTCCTGTGAACTTTTGTATTGGGAAAGTCATCTCCGGTGAACTTTTGTATTGGGAAAGTCATCTCCGGTGAACTTTTGTATTGGGAAAGTCATCTCCGGTGAACTTTTGTATGGGAAAAGTCATCTCCGGTGAACTTTTGTATTGGGAAAGTCATCTCCGGTGAACTTTTGTATTGGGAAAGTCATCTCCGGTGAACTTTTGTATGGGAAAAGTCATCTCCGGTGAACTTTTGTATTGGGAAAGTCATGCCCGGTGAACTTTTATATTGGGAAAGTCATGCCCGGTGAACTTTTGTTTTGGGAAAGTCATGCCCGGTGAACTTTTGTATTGGGAAAGTCATCTCCGGTGAACTTTTGTATTGGGAAAGTCATGCCCGGTGAACTTTTGTATTGTGAAAGTCATCTCCGGTGAACTTTTGTATTGGGAAAGTCATCTCCGGTGAACTTTTGTATGGGAAAAGTCATCTCCGGTGAACTTTTGTATTGGGAAAGTCATCTCCGGTGAACTTTTGTATTGGGAAAGTCATCTCCGGTGAACTTTTGTATGGGAAAAGTCATCTCCGGTGAACTTTTGTATTGGGAAAGTCATCTCCGGTGAACTTTTGTATGGGAAAAGTCATCTCCGGTGAACTTTTGTATTGGGAAAGTCATCTCCGGTGAACTTTTGTATTGGGAAAGTCATCTCCGGTGAACTTTTGTATTGGGAAAGTCATGCCCGGTGAACTTTTGTATTGGGAAAGTCATGCCCGGTGAACTTTTGTATTGGGAAAATCATGCCCGGTGAACTTTTGTATTGGGAAAGTCGTGCCCGGTGAACTTTTGTATTGGGAAGGTCATGCCCGGTGAACTTTTGTATTGGGAAAGTCATCTCCGGTGAACTTTTGTATGGGAAAAGTCATCTCCGGTGAACTTTTGTATTGGGAAAGTCATCTCCGGTGAACTTTTGTATTGGGAAAGTCATCTCCGGTGAACTTTTGTATTGGGAAAGTCATGCCCGGTGAACTTTTATATTGGGAAAGTCATGCCCGGTGAACTTTTGTATTGGGAAAGTCATCTCCGGTGAACTTTTGTATGGGAAAAGTCATCTCCGGTGAACTTTTGTATTGGGAAAGTCATCTCCGGTGAACTTTTGTATGGGAAAAGTCATCTCCGGTGAACTTTTGTATTGGGAAAGTCATCTCCGGTGAACTTTTGTATTGGGAAAGTCATCTCCGGTGAACTTTTGTATGGGAAAAGTCATCTCCGGTGAACTTTTGTATGGGAAAAGTCATCTCCGGTGAACTTTTGTATTGGGAAAGTCATCTCCGGTGAACTTTTGTATGGGAAAAGTCATCTCCGGTGAACTTTTGTATTGGGAAAGTCATCTCCGGTGAACTTTTGTATGGGAAAAGTCATCTCCGGTGAACTTTTGTATGGGAAAAGTCATCTCCGGTGAACTTTTGTATTGGGAAAGTCATCTCCGGTGAACTTTTGTATGGGAAAAGTCATCTCCGGTGAACTTTTGTATTGGGAAAGTCATGCCCGGTGAACTTTTGTATGGGAAAAGTCATCTCCGGTGAACTTTTGTATGGGAAAAGTCATCTCCGGTGAACTTTTGTATGGGAAAAGTCATCTCCGGTGAACTTTTGTATTGGGAAAGTCATGCCCGGTGAACTTTTGTATTGGGAAAGTCATCTCCGGTGAACTTTTGTATTGGGAAAGTCATCTCCGGTGAACTTTTGTATGGGAAAAGTCATCTCCGGTGAACTTTTGTATTGGGAAAGTCATCTCCGGTGAACTTTTGTATTGGGAAAGTCATGCCCGGTGAACTTTTGTATTGGGAAAGTCATGCCCGGTGAACTTTTGTATGGGAAAAGTCATCTCCGGTGAACTTTTGTATGGGAAAAGTCATCTCCGGTGAACTTTTGTATGGGAAAAGTCATCTCCGGTGAACTTTTGTATTGGGAAAGTCATCTCCGGTGAACTTTTGTATGGGAAAAGTCATCTCCGGTGAACTTTTGTATTGGGAAAGTCATGCCCGGTGAACTTTTGTATTGGGAAAGTCATGCCCGGTGAACTTTTGTATTGGGAAAGTCATGCCCGGTGAACTTTTGTATTGGGAAAGTCATGCCCGGTGAACTTTTGTATTGGGAAAGTCATGCCCGGTGAACTTTTGTATTGGGAAAGTCATCTCCGGTGAACTTTTGTATTGGGAAAGTCATCTCCGGTGAACTTTTGTATGGGAAAAGTCATCTCCGGTGAACTTTTGTATTGGGAAAGTCATCTCCGGTGAACTTTTGTATTGGGAAAGTCATCTCCGGTGAACTTTTGTATTGGGAAAGTCATCTCCGATGAACTTTTGTATGGGAAAAGTCATCTCCGGTGAACTTTTGTATTGGGGAAGTCATCTCCGGTGAACTTTTGTATTGGGAAAGTCATCTCCGGTGAACTTTTGTATGGGAAAAGTCATCTCCGGTGAACTTTTGTATTGGGAAAGTCATCTCCGGTGAACTTTTGTATGGGAAAAGTCATCTCCGGTGATCTTTTGTATGGGAAAAGTCATCTCCGGTGAACTTTTGTATTGGGAAAGTCATCTCCGGTGAACTTTTGTGTGGGAAAAGTCATCTCCGGTGAACTTTTGTATTGGGAAAGTCATGCCCGGTGAACTTTTGTTTTGGGAAAGTCATGCCCGGTGAACTTTTGTATTGGGAAAGTCATCTCCGGTGAACTTTTGTATGGGAAAAGTCATCTCCGGTGAACTTTTGTATTGGGAAAGTCATCTCCGGTGAACTTTTGTATTGGGAAAGTCATGCCCGGTGAACTTTTATATTGGGAAAGTCATGCCCGGTGAACTTTTGTATTGGGAAAGTCATCTCCGGTGAACTTTTGTATGGGAAAAGTAATCTCCGGTGAACTTTTGTATGGGAAAAGTCATCTCCGGTGAACTTTTGTATTGGGAAAGTCATCTCCGGTGAACTTTTATATTGGGAAAGTCATGCCCGGTGAACTTTTGTATTGGGAAAGTCATCTCCGGTGAACTTTTGTATGGGAAAAGTCATCTCCGGTGAACTTTTGTATTGGGAAAGTCATCTCCGGTGAACTTTTGTATGGGAAAAGTCATCTCCGGTGAACTTTTGTATTGGGAAAGTCATCTCCGTTGAACTTTTGTATTGGGAAAGTCATCTCCGGTGAACTTTTGTATGGGAAAAGTCATCTCCGGTGAACTTTTGTATTGGGAAAGTCATCTCCGGTGAACTTTTGTATGGGAAAAGTCATCTCCGGTGAACTTTTGTATTGGGAAAGTCATGCGCGGTGAACTTTTATATTGGGAAAGTCATGCCCGGTGAACTTTTGTATTGGGAAATTCATCTCCGGTGAACTTTTGTATGGGAAAAGTCATCTCCGGTGAACTTTTGTATTGGGAAAGTCATCTCCGGTGAACTTTTGTATGGGAAAAGTCATCTCCGGTGAACTTTTGTATTGGGAAAGTCATCTCCGGTGAACTTTTGTATGAGAAAAGTCATCTCCGGTGAACTTTTGTATTGGGAAAGTCATGCCCGGTGAACTTTTGTATTGGGAAAGTCATCTCCGGTGAACTTTTGTATGGGAAAAGTCATATCCGGTGAACTTTTGTATTGGGAAAGTCATGCCCGGTGAACTTTTGTATTGGGAAAGTCATCTCCGGTGAACTTTTATATTGGGAAAGTCATCTCCGGTGAACTTTTGTATTGGGAAAGTCATCTCCGGTGAACTTTTGTATTGGGAAAGTCATCTCCGGTGAACTTTTGTATTGGGAAAGTCATCTCCGGTGAACTTTTGTATGGGAAAAGTCATCTCCGGTGAACTTTTGTATTGGGAAAGTCATCTCCGGTGAACTTTTGTATGGGAAAAGTCATCTCCGGTGAACTTTTGTATTGGGAAAGTCATCTCCGGTGAACTTTTGTATTGGGAAAGTCATCTCCGGTGAACTTTTGTATGGGAAAAGTCATCTCCGGTGAACTTTTGTATGGGAAAAGTCATCTCCGGTGAACTTTTGTATGGGAAAAGTCATCTCCGGTGAACTTTTGTATGGGAAAAGTCATCTCCGGTGAACTTTTGTTTTGGGAAAGTCATGCCCGGTGAACCTTTGTATTGGGAAAGTCATCTCCGGTGAACTTTTGTATTGGGAAAGTCATCTCCGGTGAATTTTGTATGGGAAAAGTCATCTCCGGTGAACTTTTGTATTGGGAAAGTCATCTCCGGTGAACTTTTGTATGGGAAAAGTCATCTCCGGTGATCTTTTGTATTGGGAAAGTCATCTCCGGTGAACTTTTGTATGGGAAAAGTCATCTCCGGTGAACTTTTGTATTGGGAAAGTCATCTCCGGTGAACTTTTGTATTGGGAAAGTCATCTCCGGTGAACTTTTGTATGGGAAAAGTCATCTCCGGTGAACTTTTGTATGGGAAAAGTCATCTCCGGTGAACTTTTGTATTGGGATAGTCATCTCCGGTGAACTTTTGTATGGGAAAAGTCATCTCCGGTGAACTTTTGTATGGGAAAAGTCATCTCCGGTGAACTTTTGTATTGGGAAAGTCATCTCCGGTGAACTTTTGTATGGGAAAAGTCATCTCCGGTGAACTTTTGTTTTGGGAAAGTCATGCCCGGTGAACTTTTGTATTGGGAAAGTCATGCCCGGTGAACTTTTATATTGGGAAAGTCATGCCCGGTGAACTTGTGTATTGGGAAAGTCATCTCCGGTGAACTTTTGTATTGGGAAAGTCGTGCCCGGTGAACTTTTGTATTGGGAAAGTCATGCCCGGTGAACTTTTATATTGGGAAAGTCATCTCCGGTGAACTTTTGTATTGGGAAATTCATCTCCGGTGAACTTTTGTATTGGGAAAGTCATGCCCGGTGAACTTTTGTATTGGGAAAGTCATCTCCGGTGAACTTTTGTATGGGAAAAGTCATCTCCGGTGAACTTTTGTATTGGGAAAGACATCTCCGGTGAACTTTTGTATGGGAAAAGTCATCTCCGGTGAACTTTTGTATTGGGAAAGTCATCTCCGGTGAACTTTGTATTGGGAAAGTCATCTCCGGTGAACTTTTGTATGGGAAAAGTCATCTCCGGTGAACTTTTGTATGGGAAAAGTCATCTCCGGTGAACTTTTGTATTGGGAAAGTCATCTCCGGTGAACTTTTGTATGGGAAAAGTCATCTCCGGTGAACTTTTGTATTGGGAAAGTCATCTCCGGTGAACTTTTGTATGGGAAAAGTCATGCCCGGTGAACTTTTGTATTGGGAAAGTCATCTCCGGTGAACTTTTGTATTGGGAAAGTCATCTCCGGTGAACTTTTGTATGGGAAAAGTCATCTCCGGTGAACTTTTGTATTGGGAAAGTCATCTCCGGTGAACTTTTGTATTGGGAAAGTCATCTCCGGTGAACTTTTGTATGGGAAAAGTCATCTCCGGTGAACTTTTGTATTGGGAAAGTCATCTCCGGTGAACTTTTGTATGGGAAAAGTCATCTCCGGTGAACTTTTGTATTGGGAAAGTCATCTCCGGTGAACTTTTGTATTGGGAAAGTCATCTCCGGTGAACTTTTGTATGGGAAAAGTCATCTCCGGTGAACTTTTGTATTGGGAAAGTCATCTCCGGTGAACTTTTGTATTGGGAAAGTCATGCCCGGTGAACTTTTGTTTTGGGAAAGTCATGCCCGGTGAACTTTTGTATTGGGAAAGTCATCTCCGGTGAACTTTTGTATGGGAAAAGTCATCTCCGGTGAACTTTTGTATTGGGAAAGTCATCTCCGGTGAACTTTTGTATGGGAAAAGTCATCTCCGGTGAACTTTTGTATTGGGAAAGTCATCTCCGGTGAACTTTTGTATGGGAAAAGTCATCTCCGGTGAACTTTTGTATTGGGAAAGTCATCTCCGGTGAACTTTTGTATTGGGAAAGTCATCTCCGGTGAACTTTTGTATGGGAAAAGTCATCTCCGGTGAACTTTTGTATTGGGAAAGTCATCTCCGGTGAACTTTTGTATGGGAAAAGTCATGCCCGGTGAACTTTTGTATTGGGAAAGTCATCTCCGGTGAACTTTTGTTTGGGAAAAGTCATCTCCGGTGAACTTTTGTATTGGGAAAGTCATGCCCGGCGAACTTTTGTATTGGGAAAGTCATCTCCGGTGAACTTTTGTATGGGAAAAGTCATCTCCGGTGAACTTTTGTTTTGGGAAAGTCATGCCCGGTGAACTTTTGTATTGGGAAAGTCATCTCCGGTGAACTTTTGTATGGGAAAAGTCATCTCCGGTGAACTTTTGTATTGGGAAAGTCATGCCCGGTGAACTTTTGTTTTGGGAAAGTCATGCCCGGTGAACTTTTGTATTGGGAAAGTCATCTCCGGTGAACTTTTGTATGGGAAAAGTCATCTCCGGTGAACTTCTGTATTGGGAAAGTCATCTCCGGTGAACTTTTGTATTGGGAAAGTCATGCCCGGTGTACTTTTGTATTGGGAAAGTCATGCCCGGTGAACTTTTATATTGGGAAAGTCATGCCCGGTGAACTTTTGTATTGGGAAAGTCATCTCCGGTGAACTTTTGTATTGGGAAAGTCATGCCCGGTGAACTTTTGTATTGGGAAAGTCATCTCCGGTGAACTTTTGTATTGGGAAAGTCATGCCCGGTGAACTTTTGTATTGGGAAAGTCATCTCCGGTGAACTTTTGTATTGGGAAAGTCATGCCCGGTGAACTTTTGTATTGGGAAAGTCATCTCCGGTGAACTTTTGTATTGGGAAAGTCATCTCCGGTGAACTTTTGTATTGGGAAAGTCATCTCCGGTGAACTTTTGTATTGGGAAAGTCATCTCCGGTGAACTTTTATATTGGGAAAGTCATCTCCGGTGAACTTTTGTATGGGAAAAGTCATCTCCGGTGAACTTTTGTATGGGAAAAGTCATCTCCGGTGAACTTTTGTTTTGGGAAAGTCATGCCCGGTGAACTTTTGTATTGGGAAAGTCATCTCCGGTGAACTTTTGTATTGGGAAAGTCATCTCCGGTGAACTTTTGTATTGGGAAAGTCATCTCCGGTGAACTTTTGTATGGGAAAAGTCATCTCCGGTGAACTTTTGTATTGGGAAAGTCATCTCCGGTGAACTTTTGTATGGGAAAATTCATCTCCGGTGAACTTTTGTATGGGAAAAGTCATCTCCGGTGAACTTTTGTATGGGAAAAGTCATCTCCGGTGAACTTTTGTATTGGGAAAGTCATGCCCGGTGAACTTTTGTATTGGGAAAGTCATCTCCGGTGAACTTTTGTATGGGAAAAGTCATCTCCGGTGAACTTTTGTATTGGGAAAGTCATCTCCGGTGAACTTTTGTATTGGGAAAGTCATCTCCGGTGAACTTTTGTATTGGGAAAGTCATCTCCGGTGAACTTTTGTATGGGAAAAGTCATCTCCGGTGAACTTTTGTATTGGGAAAGTCATCTCCGGTAAAATTTTGTATTGGGAAAGTCAAGCCCGGTGAACTTTTGTATTGGGAAAGTCATGCCCGGTGAACTTTTGTATTGGGAAAGTCATCTCCGGTGAACTTTTGTATGGGAAAAGTCATCTCCGGTGAACTTTTGTATTGGGAAAGTCATGCCCGGTGAACTTTTGTTTTGGGAAAGTCATGCCCGGTGAACTTTTGTATTGGGAAAGTCATCTCCGGTGAACTTTTGTATGGGAAAAGTCATCTCCGGTGAACTTTTGTATTGGGAAAGTCATCTCCGGTAAAATTTTGTATTGGGAAAGTCAAGCCCGGTGAACTTTTATATTGGGAAAGTCATGTCCGGTGAACTCTTGTATTGGGAAAGTCATGCCCGGTGAACTTTTGTATTGGGAAAGTCATCTCCGGTGAACTTTTGTATTGGGAAAGTCATCTCCGGTGAACTTTTGTATGGGAATAGTCATCTCCGGTGAACTTTTGTATTGGGAAAGTCATCTCCGGTGAACTTTTGTATGGGAAAAGTCATCTCCGGTGAACTTTTGTATTGGGAAAGTCATCTCCGGTGAAATTTTGTATGGGAAAAGTCATCTCCGGTGAACTTTTGTATTGGGAAAGTCATCTCCGGTGAACTTTTGTATGGGAAAAGTCATCTCCGGTGAACTTTTGTATTGGGAAAGTCATCTCCGGTGAACTTTTGTATGGGAAAAGTCATCTCCGGTGAACTTTTGTATTGGGAAAGTCATCTCCGGTGAACTTTTGTATGGGAAAAGTCATCTCCGGTGAACTTTTGTATTGGGAAAGTCATCTCCGGTGAACTTTTGTATTGGGAAAGTCATCTCCGGTGAACTTTTGTATGGGAAAAGTCATCTCCGGTGAACTTTTGTATTGGGAAAGTCATCTCCGGTGAACTTTTGTATGGGAAAAGTCATGCCCGGTGAACTTTTGTATTGGGAAAGTCATCTCCGGTGAACTTTTGTTTGGGAAAAGTCATCTCCGGTGAACTTTTGTATTGGGAAAGTCATGCCCGGCGAACTTTTGTATTGGGAAAGTCATCTCCGGTGAACTTTTGTATGGGAAAAGTCATCTCCTGTGAACTTTTGTTTTGGGAAAGTCATGCCCGGTGAACTTTTGTATTGGGAAAGTCATCTCCGGTGAACTTTTGTATGGGAAAAGTCATCTCCGGTGAACTTTTGTATTGGGAAAGTCATGCCCGGTGAACTTTTGTTTTGGGAAAGTCATGCCCGGTGAACTTTTGTATTGGGAAAGTCATCTCCGGTGAACTTTTGTATGGGAAAAGTCATCTCCGGTGAACTTTTGTATTGGGAAAGTCATCTCCGGTGAACTTTTGTATTGGGAAAGTCATGCCCGGTGAACTTTTGTATTGGGAAAGTCATGCCCGGTGAACTTTTGTATTGGGAAAGTCATCTCCGGTGAACTTTTGTATTGGGAAAGTCATGCCCGGTGAACTTTTGTATTGGGAAAGTCATCTCCGGTGAACTTTTGTATTGGGAAAGTCATGCCCGGTGAACTTTTGTATTGGGAAAGTCATCTCCGGTGAACTTTTGTATTGGGAAAGTCATGCCCGGTGAACTTTTGTATTGGGAAAGTCATCTCCGGTGAACTTTTGTATTGGGAAAGTCATCTCCGGTGAACTTTTGTATTGGGAAAGTCATCTCCGGTGAACTTTTATATTGGGAAAGTCATCTCCGGTGAACTTTTGTATGGGAAAAGTCATCTCCGGTGAACTTTTGTATGGGAAAAGTCATCTCCGGTGAACTTTTGTTTTGGGAAAGTCATGCCCGGTGAACTTTTGTATTGGGAAAGTCATCTCCGGTGAACTTTTGTATTGGGAAAGTCATCTCCGGTGAACTTTTGTATTGGGAAAGTCATCTCCGGTGAACTTTTGTATGGGAAAAGTCATCTCCGGTGAACTTTTGTATTGGGAAAGTCATCTCCGGTGAACTTTTGTATTGGGAAAGTCATCTCCGGTGAACTTTTGTATGGGAAAAGTCATCTCCGGTGAACTTTTGTATGGGAAAAGTCATCTCCGGTGAACTTTTGTATGGGAAAAGTCATCTCCGGTGAACTTTTGTATGGGAAAAGTCATCTCCGGTGAACTTTTGTATTGGGAAAGTCATGCCCGGTGAACTTTTGTATTGGGAAAGTCATCTCCGGTGAACTTTTGTATGGGAAAAGTCATCTCCGGTGAACTTTTGTATTGGGAAAGTCATCTCCGGTGAACTTTTGTATTGGGAAAGTCATCTCCGGTGAACTTTTGTATTGGGAAAGTCATCTCCGGTGAACTTTTGTATGGGAAAAGTCATCTCCGGTGAACTTTTGTATTGGGAAAGTCATCTACGGTGAACTTTTGTATTGGGAAAGTCATCTCCGGTGAACTTTTGTATGGGAAAAGTCATGCCCGGTGAACTTTTGTATTGGGAAAGTCATCTCCGGTGAACTTTTGTATTGGGAAAGTCATCTCCGGTGAACTTTTGTGTTGGGAAAGTCATCTCCGGTGAACTTTTGTATTGGGAAAGTCATGCCCGGTGAACTTTTGTATTGGGAAAGTCATCTCCGGTGAACTTTTGTATGGGAAAAGTCATCTCCGGTGAAATTTTTGTATGGGAAAAGTCATCTCCGGTGAACTTTTGTATTGGGAAAGTCATCTCCGGTGAACTTTTGTATGGGAAAAGTCATCTCCGGTGAACTTTTGTATTGGGAAAGTCATGCCCGGTGAACTTTTGTTTTGGGAAAGTCATGCCCGGTGAACTTTTGTATTGGGAAAGTCATGCCCGGTGAACTTTTGTATGGGAAAAGTCATCTCCGATGAACTTTTGTATTGGGAAAGTCATCTCCGGTGAACTTTTGTATTGGGAAAGTCATGCCCGGTGAACTTTTATATTGGGAAAGTCATGTCCGGTGAACTTTTGTATTGGGAAAGTCATGCCCGGTGAACTTTTGTATTGGGAAAGTCATCTCCGGTGAACTTTTGTATTGGGAAAGTCATCTCCGGTGAACTTTTGTATGGGAACAGTCATCTCCGGTGAACTTTTGTATTGGGAAAGTCATCTCCGGTGAACTTTTGTATGGGAAAAGTCATCTCCGGTGAACTTTTGTATTGGGAAAGTCATCTCCGGTGAACTTTTGTATGGGAAAAGTCATCTCCGGTGAACTTTTGTATTGGGAAAGTCATCTCCGGTGAACTTTTGTATTGGGAAAGTCATCTCCGGTGAACTTTTGTATTGGGAAAGTCATCTCCGGTGAACTTTTGTATGGGAAAAGTCATCTCCGGTGAACTTTTGTATTGGGAAAGTCATCTCCGGTGAACTTTTGTATGGGATAAGTCATCTCCGGTGAACTTTTGTATTGGCAAAGTCATCTCCGGTGAACTTTTGTATGGGAAAAGTCATCTCCGGTGAACTTTTGTATTGGGAAAGTCATCTCCGGTGAACTTTTGTATTGGGAAAGTCATCTCCGGTGAACTTTTGTATTGGGAAAGTCATCTCCGGTGAACTTTTGTATGGGAAAAGTCATCTCCGGTGAACTTTTGTATTGGGAAAGTCATCTCCGGTGAACTTTTGTATTGGGAAAGTCATCTCCGGTGAACTTTTGTATTGGGAAAGTCATGCCCGGTGAACTTTTGTATTGGGAAAGTCATCTCCGGTGAACTTTTGTATTGGGAAAGTCATCTCCGGTGAACTTTTGTATTGGGAAAGTCATCTCCGGTGAACTTTTGTATTGGGAAAGTCATCTCCGGTGAACTTTTGTATGGGAAAAGTCATCTCCGGTGAACTTTTGTATTGGGAAAGTCATGCCCGGTGAACTTTTGTATTGGGAAAGTCATCTCCGGTGAACTTTTGTATTGGGAAAGTCATGCCCGGTGAACTTTTGTATTGGGAAAGTCATCTCCGGTGAACTTTTGTATTGGGAAAGTCATCTCCGGTGAACTTTTGTATTGGGAAAGTCATCTCCGGTGAACTTTTGTATTGGGAAAGTCATCTCCGGTGAACTTTTGTATGGGAAAGTCATCTCCGGTGAACTTTTGTATGGGAAAAGTCATCTCCGGTGAACTTTTGTATTGGGAAAGTCATCTCCGGTGAACTTTTGTATTGGGAAAGTCATCTCCGGTGAACTTTTGTATTGGGAAAGTCATCTCCGGTGAACTTTTATATTGGGAAAGTCATCTCCGGTGAACTTTTCTATTGGGAAAGTCATCTCCGGTGAACTTTTGTATGGGAAAAGTCATCTCCGGTGAACTTTTGTATTGGGAAAGTCATCTCCGGTGAACTTTTGTATTGGGAAAGTCATCTCCGGTGAACTTTTGTATTGGGAAAGTCATCTCCGGTGAACTTTTGTATGGGAAAAGTCATCTCCGGTGAACTTTTGTATGGGAAAAGTCATCTCCGGTGAACTTTTGTATTGGGAAAGTCATGCCCGGTGAACTTTTGTATTGGGAAAGTCATGCCCGGTGAACTTTTGTATGGGGAAAGTCATCTCCGGTGAACTTTTGTATGGGAAAAGTCATCTCCGGTGAACTTTTGTATGGGAAAAGTCATCTCCGGTGAACTTTTGTATTGGGAAAGTCATGCCCGGTGAACTTTTGTATTGGGAAAGTCATGCCCGGTGAACTTTTGTATTGGGAAAGTCATGCCCGGTGAACTTTTGTATTGGGAAAGTCGTGCCCGGTGAACTTTTGTATTGGGAAAGTCATGCCCGGTGAACTTTTGTATTGGGAAACTCATCTCCGGTGAACTTTTGTATTGGGAAAGTCATCTCCGGTGAACTTTTGTATGGGAAAAGTCATCTCCGGTGAACTTTTGTATTGGGAAAGTCATCTCCGGTGAACTTTTGTATGGGAAAAGTCATCTCCGGTGAACTTTTGTATTGGGAAAGTCATCTCCGGTGAACTTTTGTATGGGAAAAGTCATCTCCGGTGAACTTTTGTATTGGGAAAGTCATCTCCGGTGAACTTTTGTATGGGAAAAGTCATCTCCGGTGAACTTTTGTATTGGGAAAGTCATGCCCGGTGAACTTTTATATTGGGAAAGTCATGCCCGGTGAACTTTTGTATTGGGAAAGTCATCTCCGGTGAACTTTTGTATTGGGAAAGTCGTGCCCGGTGAACTTTTGTATTGGGAAAGTCATGCCCGGTGAACTTTTATATTGGGAAAGTCATCTCCGGTGAACTTTTGTATTGGGAAAGTCATCTCCGGTGAACTTTTGTATGGGAAAAGTCATCTCCGGTGAACTTTTGTATGGGAAAAGTCATCTCCGGTGAACTTTTGTATTGGGAAAGTCATCTCCGGTGAACTTTTGTATTGGGAAAGTCATCTCCGGTGAACTTTTGTATTGGGAAAGTCATCTCCGGTGAACTTTTGTATGGGAAAAGTCATCTCCGGTGAACTTTTGTATTGGGAAAGTCATCTCCGGTGAACTTTTGTATGGGAAAAGTCATCTCCGGTGAACTTTTGTATGGGAAAAGTCATCTCCGGTGAACTTTTGTATTGGGAAAGTCATGCCCGGCCAACTTTTGTATTGGGAAAGTCATGCCCGGTGAACTTTTGTATTGGGAAAGTCATGCCCGGTGAACTTTTGTATTGGGAAAGTCGTGCCCGGTGAACTTTTGTATTGGGAAAGTCATCTCCGGTGAACTTTTGTATGGGAAAAGTTATCTCCGGTGAAATTTATATTGGAAAAATCATCTCCGGTGAACTTTTGTATTGGGAAAGTCATCTCCGGTGAACTTTTGTATTGGGAAAGTCATCTCCGGTGAACTTTTGTATTGGGAAAGTCATCTCCGGTGAACTTTTGTATTGGGAAAGTCATGCCCGGTGAACTTTTGTATTGGGAAAGTCATGCCCGGTGAACTTTTGTATTGGGAAAGTCATGCCCGGTGAACTTTTGTATGGGAAAGTCATGCCCGGTGAACTATTGTATTGGGAAAGTCATCTCCGGTGAACTTTTGTATTGGGAAAGTCATCTCCGGTGAACTTTTGTATTGGGAAAGTCATCTCTGGTGAACTTTTGTATTGGGAAAGTCATGCCCGGTGAACTTTTGTATGTGAAAAGTCATCTCCGGTGAACTTTTGTATTGGGAAAGTCATGCCCGGTGAACTTTTGTATTGGGAAAGTCATCTCCCGTGAACTTTTGTATTGGGAAAGTCATCTCCGGTGAACTTTTGTATGGGAAAAGTCATCTCCGGTGAACTTTTGTATTGGGAAAGTCATCTCCGGTGAACTTTTGTATTGGGAAAGTCATCTCCGGTGAACTTTTGTATGGGAAAAGTCATCTCCGGTGAACTTTTGTATTGGGAAAGTCATCTCCGGTGAACTTTTGTATGGGAAAAGTCATCTCCTGTGAACTTTTGTATTGGGAAAGTCATGCCCGGTGAACTTTTGTATTGGGAAAGTCATCTCCGGTGAACTTTTGTATGGGAAAAGTCATCTCCGGTGAACTTTTGTATTGGGAAAGTCATGCCCGGTGAACTTTTGTATTGGGAAAGTCATGCCCGGTGAACTTTTGTATTGGGAAAGTCATCTCCGGTGAACTTTTGTATTGGGAAAGTCATGCCCGGTGAACTTTTGTATTGGGAAAGTCATGCCCGGTGAACTTTTGTATGGGAAAGTCATGCCCGGTGAACTATTGTATTGGGAAAGTCATCTTCGGTGAACTTTTGTATTGGGAAAGTCATCTCCGGTGAACTTTTGTATTGGGAAGTCATCTCTGGTGAACTTTTGTATTGGGAAAGTCATGCCCGGTGAACTTTTGTATGGGAAAAGTCATCTCCGGTGAACTTTTGTATTGGGAAAGTCATGCCCGGTGAACTTTTGTATTGGGAAAGTCGTCTCCCGTGAACTTTTGTATTGGGAAAGTCATCTCCGGTGAACTTTTGTATTGGGAAAGTCATCTCCGGTGAACTTTTGTATTGGGAAAGTCATCTCCGGTGAACTTTTGTATTGGGAAAGTCATCTCCGGTGAACTTTTGTATGGGAAAAGTCATCTCCGGTGAACTTTTGTATTGCGAAAGTCATCTCCGGTGAACTTTTGTATGGGAAAAGTCATCTCCTGTGAACTTTTGTATTGGGAAAGTCATGCCCGGTGAACTTTTGTATTGAGAAAGTCATCTCCGGTGAACTTTTGTATGGGAAAAGTCATCTCCGGTGAACTTTTGTATTGGGAAAGTCATGCCCGGTGAACTTTTGTATTGGGAAAGTCATGCCCGGTGAACTTTTGTATTGGGAAAGTCATGCCCGGTGAACTTTTGTATTGGGAAAGTCGTGCCCGGTGAACTTTTGTATTGGGAAAGTCATGCCCGGTGAACTTTTGTATTGGGAAAGTCATCTCCGGTGAACTTTTGTATTGGGAAAGTCATCTCCGGTGAACTTTTGTATGGGAAAAGTCATCTCCGGTGAACTTTTGTATTGGGAAAGTCATCTCCGGTGAACTTTTGTATGGGAAAAGTCATCTCCGGTGAACTTTTGTATTGGGAAAGTCATCTCCGGTGAACTTTTGTATGGGAAAAGTCATCTCCGGTGAACTTTTGTATTGGGAAAGTCATCTCCGGTGAACTTTTGTATGGGAAAAGTCATCTCCGGTGAACTTTTGTATTGGGAAAGTCATGCCCGGTGAACTTTTATATTGGGAAAGTCATGCCCGGTGAACTTTTGTATTGGGAAAGTCATCTCCGGTGAACTTTTGTATTGGGAAAGTCGTGCCCGGTGAACTTTTGTATTGGGAAAGTCATGCCCGGTGAACTTTTATATTGGGAAAGTCATCTCCGGTGAACTTTTGTATTGGGAAAGTCATGCCCGGTGAACTTTTGTATTAGGAAAGTCATCTCCGGTGAACTTTTGTATTGGGAAAGTCATCTCCGGTGAACTTTTGTATTGGGAAAGTCATCTCCGGTGAACTTTTGTATGGGAAAAGTCATCTCCGGTGAACTTTTGTATTGGGAAAGTCATCTCCGGTGAACTTTTGTATTGGGAAAGTCATCTCCGGTGAACTTTTGTATGGGAAAAGTCATCTCCGGTGAACTTTTGTATGGGAAAAGTCATCTCCGGTGAACTTTTGTATTGGGAAAGTCATCTCCGGTGAACTTTTGTATTGGGAAAGTCATCTCCGGTGAACTTTTGTATTGGGAAAGTCATCTCCGGTGAACTTTTGTATGGGAAAAGTCATCTCCGGTGAACTTTTGTATTGGGAAAGTCATCTCCGGTGAACTTTTGTATGGGAAAAGTCATCTCCGGTGAACTTTTGTATGGGAAAAGTCATCTCCGGTGAACTTTTGTATTGGGAAAGTCATGCCCGGTGAACTTTTGTATTGGGAAAGTCATGCCCGGTGAACTTTTGTATTGGGAAAGTCATGCCCGGTGAACTTTTGTATTGGGAAAGTCGTGCCCGGTGAACTTTTGTATTGGGAAAGTCATCTCCGGTGAACTTTTGTATGGGAAAAGTCATCTCCGGTGAACTTTTGTATTGGGAAAGTCATCTCCGGTGAACTTTTGTATGGGAAAAGTCATCTCCGGTGAACTTTTGTATGGGAAAAGTCATCTCCGGTGAACTTTTGTATTGGGAAAGTCATGCCCGGTGAACTTTTATATTGGGAAAGTCATGCCCGGTGAACTTTTGTATTGGGAAAGTCATCTCCGGTGAACTTTTGTATTGGGAAAGTCGTGCCCGGTGAACTTTTGTATTGGGAAAGTCATGCCCGGTGAACTTTTATATTGGGAAAGTCATCTCCGGTGAACTTTTGTATGGGAAAAGTCATCTCCGGTGAACTTTTGTATTGGGAAAGTCATCTCCGGTGAACTTTTGTATGGGAAAAGTCATCTCCGGTGAACTTTTGTATTGGGAAAGTCATCTCCGGTGAACTTTTGTATGGGAAAAGTCATCTCCGGTGAACTTTTGTATTGGGAAAGTCATCTCCGGTGAACTTTTGTATGGGAAAAGTCATCTCCGGTGAACTTTTGTATTGGGAAAGTCATGCCCGGTGAACTTTTATATTGGGAAAGTCATGCCCGGTGAACTTTTGTATTGGGAAAGTCATCTCCGGTGAACTTTTGTATTGGGAAAGTCGTGCCCGGTGAACTTTTGTATTGGGAAAGTCATGCCCGGTGAACTTTTATATTGGGAAAGTCATCTCCGGTGAACTTTTGTATTGGGAAAGTCATCTCCGGTGAACTTTTGTATTGGGAAAGTCATGCCCGGTGAACTTTTGTATTAGGAAAGTCATCTCCGGTGAACTTTTGTATTGGGAAAGTCATCTCCGGTGAACTTTTGTATTGGGAAAGTCATCTCCGGTGAACTTTTGTATGGGAAAAGTCATCTCCGGTGAACTTTTGTATTGGGAAAGTCATCTCCGGTGAACTTTTGTATTGGGAAAGTCATCTCCGGTGAACTTTTGTATGGGAAAAGTCATCTCCGGTGAACTTTTGTATGGGAAAAGTCATCTCCGGTGAACTTTTGTATTGGGAAAGTCATCTCCGGTGAACTTTTGTATTGGGAAAGTCATCTCCGGTGAACTTTTGTATTGGGAAAGTCATCTCCGGTGAACTTTTGTATGGGAAAAGTCATCTCCGGTGAACTTTTGTATTGGGAAAGTCATCTCCGGTGAACTTTTGTATGGGAAAAGTCATCTCCGGTGAACTTTTGTATGGGAAAAGTCATCTCCGGTGAACTTTTGTATTGGGAAAGTCATGCCCGGTGAACTTTTGTATTGGGAAAGTCATGCCCGGTGAACTTTTGTATTGGGAAAGTCATGCCCGGTGAACTTTTGTATTGGGAAAGTCGTGCCCGGTGAACTTTTGTATTGGGAAAGTCATCTCCGGTGAACTTTTGTATGGGAAAAGTCATCTCCGGTGAAATTTATATTGGAAAAATCATCTCCGGTGAACTTTTGTATTGGGAAAGTCATCTCCGGTGAACTTTTGTATTGGGAAAGTCATCTCCGGTGAACTTTTGTATTGGGAAAGTCATGCCCGGTGAACTTTTGTATTGGGAAAGTCATGCCCGGTGAACTTTTGTATTGGGAAAGTCATGCCCGGTGAACTTTTGTATTGGGAAAGTCATGCCCGGTGAACTTTTGTATGGGAAAGTCATGCCCGGTGAACTACTGTATTGGGAAAGTCATCTCCGGTGAACTTTTGTATTGGGAAAGTCATCTCCGGTGAACTTTTGTATTGGGAAAGTCATCTCTGGTGAACTTTTGTATTGGGAAAGTCATGCCCGGTGAACTTTTGTATGGGAAAAGTCATCTCCGGTGAACTTTTGTATTGGGAAAGTCATGCCCGGTGAACTTTTGTATTGGGAAAGTCATCTCCCGTGAACTTTTGTATTGGGAAAGTCATCTCCGGTGAACTTTTGTATGGGAAAAGTCATCTCCGGTGAACTTTTGTATTGGGAAAGTCATCTCCGGTGAACTTTTGTATTGGGAAAGTCATCTCCGGTGAACTTTTGTATTGGGAAAGTCATCTCCGGTGAACTTTTGTATGGGAAAAGTCATCTCCGGTGAACTTTTGTATTGGGAAAGTCATCTCCGGTGAACTTTTGTATTGGGAAAGTCATCTCCGGTGAACTTTTGTATGGGAAAAGTCATCTCCTGTGAACTTTTGTATTGGGAAAGTCATGCCCGGTGAACTTTTGTATTGGGAAAGTCATCTCCGGTGAACTTTTGTATGGGAAAAGTCATCTCCGGTGAACTTTTGTATTGGGAAAGTCATGCCCGGTGAACTTTTGTATTGGGAAAGTCATGCCCGGTGAACTTTTGTATTGGGAAAGTCATCTCCGGTGAACTTTTGTATTGGGAAAGTCATGCCCGGTGAACTTTTGTATTGGGAAAGTCATGCCCGGTGAACTTTTGTATGGGAAAGTCATGCCCGGTGAACTATTGTATTGGGAAAGTCATCTTCGGTGAACTTTTGTATTGGGAAAGTCATCTCCGGTGAACTTTTGTATTGGGAAGTCATCTCTGGTGAACTTTTGTATTGGGAAAGTCATGCCCGGTGAACTTTTGTATGGGAAAAGTCATCTCCGGTGAACTTTTGTATTGGGAAAGTCATGCCCGGTGAACTTTTGTATTGGGAAAGTCGTCTCCCGTGAACTTTTGTATTGGGAAAGTCATCTCCGGTGAACTTTTGTATTGGGAAAGTCATCTCCGGTGAACTTTTGTATTGGGAAAGTCATCTCCGGTGAACTTTTGTATTGGGAAAGTCATCTCCTGTGAACTTTTGTATTGGGAAAGTCATGCCCGGTGAACTTTTGTATTGAGAAAGTCATCTCCGGTGAACTTTTGTATGGGAAAAGTCATCTCCGGTGAACTTTTGTATTGGGAAAGTCATGCCCGGTGAACTTTTGTATTGGGAAAGTCATGCCCGGTGAACTTTTGTATTGGGAAAGTCATGCCCGGTGAACTTTTGTATTGGGAAAGTCGTGCCCGGTGAACTTTTGTATTGGGAAAGTCATGCCCGGTGAACTTTTGTATTGGGAAAGTCATCTCCGGTGAACTTTTGTATTGGGAAAGTCATCTCCGGTGAACTTTTGTATGGGAAAAGTCATCTCCGGTGAACTTTTGTATTGGGAAAGTCATCTCCGGTGAACTTTTGTATGGGAAAAGTCATCTCCGGTGAACTTTTGTATTGGGAAAGTCATCTCCGGTGAACTTTTGTATGGGAAAAGTCATCTCCGGTGAACTTTTGTATTGGGAAAGTCATCTCCGGTGAACTTTTGTATGGGAAAAGTCATCTCCGGTGAACTTTTGTATTGGGAAAGTCATGCCCGGTGAACTTTTATATTGGGAAAGTCATGCCCGGTGAACTTTTGTATTGGGAAAGTCATCTCCGGTGAACTTTTGTATTGGGAAAGTCGTGCCCGGTGAACTTTTGTATTGGGAAAGTCATGCCCGGTGAACTTTTATATTGGGAAAGTCATCTCCGGTGAACTTTTGTATTGGGAAAGTCATCTCCGGTGAACTTTTGTATTGGGAAAGTCATGCCCGGTGAACTTTTGTATTAGGAAAGTCATCTCCGGTGAACTTTTGTATTGGGAAAGTCATCTCCGGTGAACTTTTGTATTGGGAAAGTCATCTCCGGTGAACTTTTGTATGGGAAAAGTCATCTCCGGTGAACTTTTGTATTGGGAAAGTCATCTCCGGTGAACTTTTGTATTGGGAAAGTCATCTCCGGTGAACTTTTGTATGGGAAAAGTCATCTCCGGTGAACTTTTGTATGGGAAAAGTCATCTCCGGTGAACTTTTGTATTGGGAAAGTCATCTCCGGTGAACTTTTGTATTGGGAAAGTCATCTCCGGTGAACTTTTGTATTGGGAAAGTCATCTCCGGTGAACTTTTGTATGGGAAAAGTCATCTCCGGTGAACTTTTGTATTGGGAAAGTCATCTCCGGTGAACTTTTGTATGGGAAAAGTCATCTCCGGTGAACTTTTGTATGGGAAAAGTCATCTCCGGTGAACTTTTGTATTGGGAAAGTCATGCCCGGTGAACTTTTGTATTGGGAAAGTCATGCCCGGTGAACTTTTGTATTGGGAAAGTCATGCCCGGTGAACTTTTGTATTGGGAAAGTCGTGCCCGGTGAACTTTTGTATTGGGAAAGTCATCTCCGGTGAACTTTTGTATGGGAAAAGTCATCTCCGGTGAAATTTATATTGGAAAAATCATCTCCGGTGAACTTTTGTATTGGGAAAGTCATCTCCGGTGAACTTTTGTATTGGGAAAGTCATGCCCGGTGAACTTTTGTATTGGGAAAGTCATGCCCGGTGAACTTTTGTATTGGGAAAGTCATGCCCGGTGAACTTTTGTATTGGGAAAGTCATGCCCGGTGAACTTTTGTATTGGGAAAGTCATGCCCGGTGAACTTTTGTATGGGAAAGTCATGCCCGGTGAACTACTGTATTGGGAAAGTCATCTCCGGTGAACTTTTGTATTGGGAAAGTCATCTCCGGTGAACTTTTGTATTGGGAAAGTCATCTCTGGTGAACTTTTGTATTGGGAAAGTCATGCCCGGTGAACTTTTGTATGGGAAAAGTCATCTCCGGTGAACTTTTGTATTGGGAAAGTCATGCCCGGTGAACTTTTGTATTGGGAAAGTCATCTCCCGTGAACTTTTGTATTGGGAAAGTCATCTCCGGTGAACTTTTGTATGGGAAAAGTCATCTCCGGTGAACTTTTGTATTGGGAAAGTCATCTCCGGTGAACTTTTGTATTGGGAAAGTCATCTCCGGTGAACTTTTGTATGGGAAAAGTCATCTCCGGTCAACTTTTGTATTGGGAAAGTCATCTCCGGTGAACTTTTGTATGGGAAAAGTCATCTCCTGTGAACTTTTGTATTGGGAAAGTCATGCCCGGTGAACTTTTGTATTGGGAAAGTCATCTCCGGTGAACTTTTGTATGGGAAAAGTCATCTCCGGTGAACTTTTGTATTGGGAAAGTCATGCCCGGTGAACTTTTGTATTGGGAAAGTCATGCCCGGTGAACTTTTGTATTGGGAAAGTCATCTCCGGTGAACTTTTGTATGGGAAAAGTCATCTCCGGTGAACTTTTGTATTGGGAAAGTCATCTCCGGTGAACTTTTGTATGGGAAAAGTCATCTCCGGTGAACTTTTGTATTGGGAAAGTCATCTCCGGTGAACTTTTGTATTGGGAAAGTCATGCCCGGTGAACTTTTGTATTGGGAAAGTCATGCCCGGTGAACTTTTGTATTGGGAAAGTCGTGCCCGGTGAACTTTTGTATTGGGAAAGTCATCTCCGGTGAACTTTTGTATGGGAAAAGTCATCTCCGGTGAACTTTTATATTGGAAAAGTCATCTCCGGTGAACTTTTGTATTGGGAAAGTCATCTCCGGTGAACTTTTGTATTGGGAAAGTCATCTCCGGTGAACTTTTGTATTGGGAAAGTCATGCCCGGTGAACTTTTGTATTGGGAAAGTCATGCCCGGTGAACTTTTGTATTGGGACAGTCATGCCCGGTGAACTTTTGTATGGGAAAGTCATGCCCGGTGAACTATTGTATTGGGAAAGTCATCTCCGGTGAACTTTTGTATTGGGAAAGTCATCTCCGGTGAACTTTTGTATTGGGAAGTCATCTCTGGTGAACTTTTGTATTGGGAAAGTCATGCCCGGTGAACTTTTGTATGGGAAAAGTCATCTCCGGTGAACTTTTGTATTGGGAAAGTCATGCCCGGTGAACTTTTGTATTGGGAAAGTCGTGCCCGGTGAACTTTTGTATTGGGAAAGTCATCTCCGGTGAACTTTTGTATGGGAAAAGTCATCTCCGGTGAAATTTATATTGGAAAAATCATCTCCGGTGAACTTTTGTATTGGGAAAGTCATCTCCGGTGAACTTTTGTATTGGGAAAGTCATCTCCGGTGAACTTTTGTATTGGGAAAGTCATGCCCGGTGAACTTTTGTATTGGGAAAGTCATGCCCGGTGAACTTTTGTATTGGGAAAGTCATGCCCGGTGAACTTTTGTATTGGGAAAGTCATGCCCGGTGAACTATTGTATTTGGAAAGTCATCTCCGGTGAACTATTGTATTGGGAAAGTCATCTCCGGTGAACTTTTGTATTGGGAAAGTCATCTCCGGTGAACTTTTGTATTGGGAAAGTCATCTCTGGTGAACTTTTGTATTGGGAAAGTCATGCCCGGTGAACTTTTGTATGGGAAAAGTCATCTCCGGTGAACTTTTGTATTGGGAAAGTCATGCCCGGTGAACTTTTGTATTGGGAAAGTCATCTCCCGTGAACTTTTGTATTGGGAAAGTCATCTCCGGTGAACTTTTGTATGGGAAAAGTCATCTCCGGTGAACTTTTGTATTGGGAAAGTCATCTCCGGTGAACTTTTGTATTGGGAAAGTCATCTCCGGTGAACTTTTGTATGGGAAAAGTCATCTCCGGTGAACTTTTGTATTGGGAAAGTCATCTCCGGTGAACTTTTGTATGGGAAAAGTCATCTCCTGTGAACTTTTGTATTGGGAAAGTCATGCCCGGTGAACTTTTGTATTGGGAAAGTCATCTCCGGTGAACTTTTGTATTGGGAAAGTCATGCCCGGTGAACTTTTGTATTGGGAAAGTCATGCCCGGTGAACTTTTGTATTGGGAAAGTCATCTCCGGTGAACTTTTGTATGGGAAAAGTCATCTCCGGTGAACTTTTGTATTGGGAAAGTCATCTCCGGTGAACTTTTGTATGGGAAAAGTCATCTCTGGTGAACTTTTGTATTGGGAAAGTCATCTCCGGTGAACTTTTGTATTGGGAAAGTCATGCCCGGTGAACTTTTGTATTGGGAAAGTCATGCCCGGTGAACTTTTGTATTGGGAAAGTCGTGCCCGGTGAACTTTTGTATTGGGAAAGTCATCTCCGGTGAACTTTTGTATGGGAAAAGTCATCTCCGGTGAACTTTTATATTGGAAAAGTCATCTCCGGTGAACTTTTGTATTGGGAAAGTCATCTCCGGTGAACTTTTGTATTGGGAAAGTCATCTCCGGTGAACTTTTGTATTGGGAAAGTCATGCCCGGTGAACTTTTGTATTGGGAAAGTCATGCCCGGTGAACTTTTGTATTGGGAAAGTCATGCCCGGTGAACTTTTGTATTGGGAAAGTCATCTCCGGTGAACTTTTGTATTGGGAAAGTCATGCCCCGTGAACTTTTGTATTGGGAAAGTCATCTCCGGTGAACTTTTGTATGGGAAAAGTCATCTCCGGTGAACTTTTGTATTGGGAAAGTCATCTCCGGTGAACTTTTGTATGGGAAAAGTCATCTCCGGTGAACTTTTGTATGGGAAAAGTCATCTCCGGTGAACTTTTGTATGGGAAAAGTCATCTCCGGTGAACTTTTGTATTGGGAAAGTCATCTCCGGTGAACTTTTGTATTGGGAAGTCATCTCCGGTGAACTTTTGTATGGGAAAAGTCATCTCCGGCGAACTTTTGTATGGGAAAAGTCATCTCCGGTGAACTTTTGTATTGGGAAAGTCATGCCCGGTGAACTTTTGTATTGGGAAAGTCATCTCCCGTGAACTTTTGTATTGGGAAAGTCATCTCCGGTGAACTATTGTATTGGGAAAGTCATCTCCGGTGAACTTTTGTATTGGGAAAGTCATCTCCGGTGAACTTTTGTATTGGGAAAGTCATCTCTGGTGAACTTTTGTATTGGGAAAGTCATGCCCGGTGAACTTTTGTATGGGAAAAGTCATCTCCGGTGAACTTTTGTATTGGGAAAGTCATGCCCGGTGAACTTTTGTATTGGGAAAGTCATCTCCCGTGAACTTTTGTATTGGGAAAGTCATCTCCGGTGAACTTTTGTATGGGAAAAGTCATCTCCGGTGAACTTTTGTATTGGGAAAGTCATCTCCGGTGAACTTTTGTATTGGGAAAGTCATCTCCGGTGAACTTTTGTATGGGAAAAGTCATCTTCGGTGAACTTTTGTATTGGGAAAGTCATCTCCGGTGAACTTTTGTATGGGAAAAGTCATCTCCTGTGAACTTTTGTATTGGGAAAGTCATGCCCGGTGAACTTTTGTATTGGGAAAGTCATCTCCGGTGAACTTTTGTATTGGGAAAGTCATGCCCGGTGAACTTTTGTATTGGGAAAGTCATGCCCGGTGAACTTTTGTATTGGGAAAGTCATCTCCGGTGAACTTTTGTATGGGAAAAGTCATCTCCGGTGAACTTTTGTATTGGGAAAGTCATCTCCGGTGAACTTTTGTATGGGAAAAGTCATCTCCGGTGAACTTTTGTATTGGGAAAGTCATCTCCGGTGAACTTTTGTATTGGGAAAGTCATGCCCGGTGAACTTTTGTATTGGGAAAGTCATGCCCGGTGAACTTTTGTATTGGGAAAGTCGTGCCCGGTGAACTTTTGTATTGGGAAAGTCATCTCCGGTGAACTTTTGTATGGGAAAAGTCATCTCCGGTGAACTTTTATATTGGAAAAGTCATCTCCGGTGAACTTTTGTATTGGGAAAGTCATCTCCGGTGAACTTTTGTATTGGGAAAGTCATCTCCGGTGAACTTTTGTATTGGGAAAGTCATGCCCGGTGAACTTTTGTATTGGGAAAGTCATGCCCGGTGAACTTTTGTATTGGGAAAGTCATGCCCGGTGAACTTTTGTATTGGGAAAGTCATCTCCGGTGAACTTTTGTATTGGGAAAGTCATGCCCCGTGAACTTTTGTATTGGGAAAGTCATCTCCGGTGAACTTTTGTATGGGAAAAGTCATCTCCGGTGAACTTTTGTATTGGGAAAGTCATCTCCGGTGAACTTTTGTATGGGAAAAGTCATCTCCGGTGAACTTTTGTATGGGAAAAGTCATCTCCGGTGAACTTTTGTATGGGAAAAGTCATCTCCGGTGAACTTTTGTATTGGGAAAGTCATCTCCGGTGAACTTTTGTATTGGGAAGTCATCTCCGGTGAACTTTTGTATGGGAAAAGTCATCTCCGGCGAACTTTTGTATGGGAAAAGTCATCTCCGGTGAACTTTTGTATTGGGAAAGTCATGCCCGGTGAACTTTTGTATTGGGAAAGTCATCTCCCGTGAACTTTTGTATTGGGAAAGTCATCTCCGGTGAACTTTTGTATTGGGAAAGTCATCTCCGGTGAACTTTTGTATTGGGAAAGTCATGCCCGGTGAACTTTTGTATTGGGAAAGTCATCTCCGGTGAACTTTTGTATTGGGAAAGTCATGCCCGGTGAACTATTGTATTGGGAAAGTCATCTCCGGTGAACTTTTGTATTGGGAAAGTCATCTCCGGTGAACTTTTGTATGGGAAAAGTCATCTCCGGTGAACTTTTGTATTGGGAAAGTCATCTCCGGTGAACTTTTGTAAGGGAAAAGTCATCTCCGGTGAACTTTTGTATTGGGAAAGTCATCTCCGGTGAACTTTTGTATGGGAAAAGTCATCTCCGGTGAACTTTTGTATGGGAAAAGTCATCTCCGGTGAACTTTTTTATTGGGAAAGTCATGCCCGGTGAACTTTTGTATTGGAAAAGTCATGCCCGGTGAACTTTTGTATTGGGAAAGTCATGCCCCGTGAACTTTTGTATTGGGAAAGTCATCTCCGGTGAACTTTTGTATGGGAAAAGTCATCTCCGGTGAACTTTTGTATTGGGAAAGTCATCTCCGGTGAACTTTTGTATGGGAAAAGTCATCTCCGGTGAACTTTTGTATGGGAAAAGTCATCTCCGGTGAACTTTTGTATGGGAAAAGTCATCTCCGGTGAACTTTTGTATTGGGAAAGTCATCTCCGGTGAACTTTTGTATTGGGAAAGTCATCTCCGGTGAACTTTTGTATGGGAAAAGTCATCTCCGGCGAACTTTTGTATTGGGAAAGTCATCTCCGGTGAACTTTTGTATTGGGAAAGTCATCTCCGGTGAACTTTTGTATGGGAAAAGTCATCTCCAGTGAACTTTTGTATTGGGAAAGTCATGCCCGGTGAACTTTTGTATTGGGAAAGTCATGCCCGGTGAACTTTTGTATTGGAAAAGTCATCTCCGGAGAACTTTTGTATTGGGAAAGTCATGCCCGGTGAACTTTTGTTTTGGGAAAGTCATGCCCGGTGAACTTTTGTATTGGGAAAGTCATCTCCGATGAACTTTTGTATGGGAAAAGTCATCTCCGGTGAACTTTTGTATGGGAAAAGTCATCTCCGGTGAACTTTTGTATTGGGAAAGTCATCTCCGGTGAACTTTTGTATTGGGAAAGTCATCTCCGGTGAACTTTTGTATGGGAAAAGTCATCTCCGGTGAACTTTTGTATTGGGAAAGTCATGCCCGGTGAAATTTTGTATTGGGAAAGTCATCTCCGGTGAACTTTTGTATGGCAAAAGTCATCTCCGGTGAACTTTTGTATGGGAAAAGTCATCTCCGGTGAACTTTTGTATGGGAAAAGTCATCTCCGGTGAACTTTTGTATTGGGAAAGTCATGCACTTTTGTATTGGGAAAGTCATGCCCGGTGAACTTTTATATTGGGAAAGTCATCTCCGGTGAACTTTTGTATTGGGAAAGTCATCTCCGGTGAACTTTTGTATTGGGAAAGTCATGCCCGGTGAACTTTTGTTTTGGGAAAGTCATGCCCGGTGAACTTTTGTATTGGGAAAGTCATCTCCGGTGAACTTTTGTATTGGGAAAGTCATCTCCGGTGAACTTTTGTTTGGGAAAAGTCATCTCCGGTGAACTTTTGTATTGGGAAAGTCATCTCCGGTGAACTTTTGTATTGGGAAAGTCATCTCCGGTGAACTTTTGTATTGGGAAAGTCATCTCCGGTGAACTTTTGTATGGGAAAAGTCATCTCCGGTGAACTTTTGTATTGGGAAAGTCATCTCCGGTGAACTTTTGTATTGGGAAAGTCATTTCCGGTGAACTTTTGTATGGGAAAAGTCATCTCCGGTGAACTTTTGTATTGGGAAAGTCATGCCCGGTGAACTTTTATATTGGGAAAGTCATGCGCGGTGAACTTTTGTTTTGGGAAAGTCATGCCCGGTGAACTTTTGTATTGGGAAAGTCATCTCCGGTGAACTTTTGTATTGGGAAAGTCATCTCCGGTGAACTTTTGTGTGGGAAAAGTCATCTCCGGTGAACTTTTGTATTGGGAAAGTCATGCCCGGTGAACTTTTGTATTGGGAAAGTCATGCCCGGTGAACTTTTGTATTGGGAAAGTCATCTCCGGTGAACTTTTGTATTGGGAAAGTCATCTCCGGTGAACTTTTATATTGGGAAAGTCATCTCCGGTGCACTTTTGTATTGGGAAAGTCATCTCCGGTGAACTTTTGTATTGGGAAAGTCATGCCCGGTGAACTTTTATATTGGGAAAGTCATGCCCGGTGAACTTTTGTATTGGGAAAGTCATGCCCGGTGAACTTTTGTATTGGGAAAGTCATCTCCGGTGAACTTTTGCATGGGAAAAGTCATCTCCGGTGAACTTTTGTATTGGGAAAGTCATGCCCGGTGAACTTTTGTATTGGGAAAGTCATCTCCGGTGAATTTTTGTATTGGGAAAGTCATGCCCGGTGAACTTTTGTATTGGGAAAGTCATCTCCGGTGAACTTTTGTATTGGGAAAGTCATCTCCGGTGAACTTTTGTATTGGGAAAGTCATCTCCGGTGAACTTTTGTATTGGGAAAGTCATCTCCGGTGAACTTTTGTATGGGAAAGTCATCTCCGGTGAACTTTTGTATGGGAAAAGTCATCTCCGGTGAACTTTTGTATTGGGAAAGTCATCTCCGGTGAACTTTTGTATTGGGAAAGTCATCTCCGGTGAACTTTTGTATTGGGAAAGTCATCTCCGGTGAACTTTTATATTGGGAAAGTCATCTCCGGTGAACTTTTGTATTGGGAAAGTCATCTCCGGTGAACTTTTGTATGGGAAAAGTCATCTCCGGTGAACTTTTGTATTGGGAAAGTCATCTCCGGTGAACTTTTGTATTGGCAAAGTCATCTCCGGTGAACTTTTGTATTGGGAAAGTCATCTCCGGTGAACTTTTGTATGGGAAAAGTCATCTCCGGTGAACTTTTGTATGGGAAAAGTCATCTCCGGTGAACTTTTGTATTGGGAAAGTCATGCCCGGTGAACTTTTGTATTGGGAAAGTCATGCCCGGTGAACTTTTGTATGGGGAAAGTCATCTCCGGTGAACTTTTGTATGGGAAAAGTCATCTCCGGTGAACTTTTGTATGGGAAAAGTCATCTCCGGTGAACTTTTGTATTGGGAAAGTCATGCCCGGTGAACTTTTGTATTGGGAAAGTCATGCCCGGTGAACTTTTGTATTGGGAAAGTCATGCCCGGTGAACTTTTGTATTGGGAAAGTCGTGCCCGGTGAACTTTTGTATTGGGAAAGTCATGCCCGGTGAACTTTTGTATTGGGAAACTCATCTCCGGTGAACTTTTGTATTGGGAAAGTCATCTCCGGTGAACTTTTGTATGGGAAAAGTCATCTCCGGTGAACTTTTGTATTGGGAAAGTCATCTCCGGTGAACTTTTGTATGGGAAAAGTCATCTCCGGTGAACTTTTGTATTGGGAAAGTCATCTCCGGTGAACTTTTGTATGGGAAAAGTCATCTCCGGTGAACTTTTGTATTGGGAAAGTCATCTCCGGTGAACTTTTGTATGGGAAAAGTCATCTCCGGTGAACTTTTGTATTGGGAAAGTCATGCCCGGTGAACTTTTATATTGGGAAAGTCATGCCCGGTGAACTTTTGTATTGGGAAAGTCATCTCCGGTGAACTTTTGTATTGGGAAAGTCGTGCCCGGTGAACTTTTGTATTGGGAAAGTCATGCCCGGTGAACTTTTATATTGGGAAAGTCATCTCCGGTGAACTTTTGTATTGGGAAAGTCATCTCCGGTGAACTTTTGTATGGGAAAAGTCATCTCCGGTGAACTTTTGTATGGGAAAAGTCATCTCCGGTGAACTTTTGTATTGGGAAAGTCATCTCCGGTGAACTTTTGTATTGGGAAAGTCATCTCCGGTGAACTTTTGTATTGGGAAAGTCATCTCCGGTGAACTTTTGTATGGGAAAAGTCATCTCCGGTGAACTTTTGTATTGGGAAAGTCATCTCCGGTGAACTTTTGTATGGGAAAAGTCATCTCCGGTGAACTTTTGTATGGGAAAAGTCATCTCCGGTGAACTTTTGTATTGGGAAAGTCATGCCCGGCGAACTTTTGTATTGGGAAAGTCATGCCCGGTGAACTTTTGTATTGGGAAAGTCATGCCCGGTGAACTTTTGTATTGGGAAAGTCGTGCCCGGTGAACTTTTGTATTGGGAAAGTCATCTCCGGTGAACTTTTGTATGGGAAAAGTCATCTCCGGTGAAATTTATATTGGAAAAATCATCTCCGGTGAACTTTTGTATTGGGAAAGTCATCTCCGGTGAACTTTTGTATTGGGAAAGTCATCTCCGGTGAACTTTTGTATTGGGAAAGTCATCTCCGGTGAACTTTTGTATTGGGAAAGTCATGCCCGGTGAACTTTTGTATTGGGAAAGTCATGCCCGGTGAACTTTTGTATTGGGAAAGTCATGCCCGGTGAACTTTTGTATGGGAAAGTCATGCCCGGTGAACTATTGTATTGGGAAAGTCATCTCCGGTGAACTTTTGTATTGGGAAAGTCATCTCCGGTGAACTTTTGTATTGGGAAAGTCATCTCTGGTGAACTTTTGTATTGGGAAAGTCATGCCCGGTGAACTTTTGTATGGGAAAAGTCATCTCCGGTGAACTTTTGTATTGGGAAAGTCATGCCCGGTGAACTTTTGTATTGGGAAAGTCATCTCCCGTGAACTTTTGTATTGGGAAAGTCATCTCCGGTGAACTTTTGTATGGGAAAAGTCATCTCCGGTGAACTTTTGTATTGGGAAAGTCATCTCCGGTGAACTTTTGTATTGGGAAAGTCATCTCCGGTGAACTTTTGTATGGGAAAAGTCATCTCCGGTGAACTTTTGTATTGGGAAAGTCATCTCCGGTGAACTTTTGTATGGGAAAAGTCATCTCCTGTGAACTTTTGTATTGGGAAAGTCATGCCCGGTGAACTTTTGTATTGGGAAAGTCATCTCCGGTGAACTTTTGTATGGGAAAAGTCATCTCCGGTGAACTTTTGTATTGGGAAAGTCATGCCCGGTGAACTTTTGTATTGGGAAAGTCATGCCCGGTGAACTTTTGTATTGGGAAAGTCATCTCCGGTGAACTTTTGTATTGGGAAAGTCATGCCCGGTGAACTTTTGTATTGGGAAAGTCATGCCCGGTGAACTTTTGTATGGGAAAGTCATGCCCGGTGAACTATTGTATTGGGAAAGTCATCTCCGGTGAACTTTTGTATTGGGAAAGTCATCTCCGGTGAACTTTTGTATTGGGAAGTCATCTCTGGTGAACTTTTGTATTGGGAAAGTCATGCCCGGTGAACTTTTGTATGGGAAAAGTCATCTCCGGTGAACTTTTGTATTGGGAAAGTCATGCCCGGTGAACTTTTGTATTGGGAAAGTCGTCTCCCGTGAACTTTTGTATTGGGAAAGTCATCTCCGGTGAACTTTTGTATTGGGAAAGTCATCTCCGGTGAACTTTTGTATTGGGAAAGTCATCTCCGGTGAACTTTTGTATTGGGAAAGTCATCTCCGGTGAACTTTTGTATGGGAAAAGTCATCTCCGGTGAACTTTTGTATTGGGAAAGTCATCTCCGGTGAACTTTTGTATGGGAAAAGTCATCTCCTGTGAACTTTTGTATTGGGAAAGTCATGCCCGGTGAACTTTTGTATTGAGAAAGTCATCTCCGGTGAACTTTTGTATGGGAAAAGTCATCTCCGGTGAACTTTTGTATTGGGAAAGTCATGCCCGGTGAACTTTTGTATTGGGAAAGTCATGCCCGGTGAACTTTTGTATTGGGAAAGTCATGCCCGGTGAACTTTTGTATTGGGAAAGTCGTGCCCGGTGAACTTTTGTATTGGGAAAGTCATGCCCGGTGAACTTTTGTATTGGGAAAGTCATCTCCGGTGAACTTTTTTATTGGGAAAGTCATCTCCGGTGAACTTTTGTGTGGGAAAAGTCATCTCCGGTGAACTTTTGTATTGGGAAAGTCATCTCCGGTGAACTTTTGTATGGGAAAAGTCATCTCCGGTGAACTTTTGTATTGGGAAAGTCATCTCCGGTGAACTTTTGTATGGGAAAAGTCATCTCCGGTGAACTTTTGTATTGGGAAAGTCATCTCCGGTGAACTTTTGTATGGGAAAAGTCATCTCCGGTGAACTTTTGTATTGGGAAAGTCATGCCCGGTGAACTTTTATATTGGGAAAGTCATGCCCGGTGAACTTTTGTATTGGGAAAGTCATCTCCGGTGAACTTTTGTATTGGGAAAGTCGTGCCCGGTGAACTTTTGTATTGGGAAAGTCATGCCCGGTGAACTTTTATATTGGGAAAGTCATCTCCGGTGAACTTTTGTATTGGGAAAGTCATCTCCGGTGAACTTTTGTATTGGGAAAGTCATGCCCGGTGAACTTTTGTATTAGGAAAGTCATCTCCGGTGAACTTTTGTATTGGGAAAGTCATCTCCGGTGAACTTTTGTATTGGGAAAGTCATCTCCGGTGAACTTTTGTATGGGAAAAGTCATCTCCGGTGAACTTTTGTATTGGGAAAGTCATCTCCGGTGAACTTTTGTATTGGGAAAGTCATCTCCGGTGAACTTTTGTATGGGAAAAGTCATCTCCGGTGAACTTTTGTATGGGAAAAGTCATCTCCGGTGAACTTTTGTATTGGGAAAGTCATCTCCGGTGAACTTTTGTATTGGGAAAGTCATCTCCGGTGAACTTTTGTATTGGGAAAGTCATCTCCGGTGAACTTTTGTATGGGAAAAGTCATCTCCGGTGAACTTTTGTATTGGGAAAAGTCATCTCCGGTGAACTTTTGTATGGGAAAAGTCATCTCCGGTGAACTTTTGTATTGGGAAAGTCATGCCCGGTGAACTTTTGTATTGGGAAAGTCATGCCCGGTGAACTTTTGTATTGGGAAAGTCATGCCCGGTGAACTTTTGTATTGGGAAAGTCGTGCCCGGTGAACTTTTGTATTGGGAAAGTCATCTCCGGTGAACTTTTGTATGGGAAAAGTCATCTCCGGTGAACTTTTGTATGGGAAAAGTCATCTCCGGTGAAATTTATATTGGAAAAATCATATCCGGTGAACTTTTGTATTGGGAAAGTCATCTCCGGTGAACTTTTGTATTGGGAAAGTCATCTCCGGTGAACTTTTGTATTGGGAAAGTCATGCCCGGTGAAATTTTGTATTGGGAAAGTCATGCCCGGTGAACTTTTGTATTGGGAAAGTCATGCCCGGTGAACTTTTGTATTGGGAAAGTCATGCCCGGTGAACTTTTGTATGGGAAAGTCATGCCCGGTGAACTACTGTATTGGGAAAGTCATCTCCGGTGAACTTTTGTATTGGGAAAGTCATCTCCGGTGAACTTTTGTATTGGGAAAGTCATCTCTGGTGAACTTTTGTATTGGGAAAGTCATGCCCGGTGAACTTTTGTATGGGAAAAGTCATCTCCGGTGAACTTTTGTATTGGGAAAGTCATGCCCGGTGAACTTTTGTATTGGGAAAGTCATCTCCCGTGAACTTTTGTATTGGGAAAGTCATCTCCGGTGAACTTTTGTATGGGAAAAGTCATCTCCGGTGAACTTTTGTATTGGGAAAGTCATCTCCGGTGAACTTTTGTATTGGGAAAGTCATCTCCGGTGAACTTTTGTATGGGAAAAGTCATCTCCGGTCAACTTTTGTATTGGGAAAGTCATCTCCGGTGAACTTTTGTATGGGAAAAGTCATCTCCTGTGAACTTTTGTATTGGGAAAGTCATGCCCGGTGAACTTTTGTATTGGGAAAGTCATCTCCGGTGAACTTTTGTATGGGAAAAGTCATCTCCGGTGAACTTTTGTATTGGGAAAGTCATGCCCGGTGAACTTTTGTATTGGGAAAGTCATGCCCGGTGAACTTTTGTATTGGGAAAGTCATCTCCGGTGAACTTTTGTATGGGAAAAGTCATCTCCGGTGAACTTTTGTATTGGGAAAGTCATCTCCGGTGAACTTTTGTATGGGAAAAGTCATCTCCGGTGAACTTTTGTATTGGGAAAGTCATCTCCGGTGAACTTTTGTATTGGGAAAGTCATGCCCGGTGAACTTTTGTATTGGGAAAGTCATGCCCGGTGAACTTTTGTATTGGGAAAGTCGTGCCCGGTGAACTTTTGTATTGGGAAAGTCATCTCCGGTGAACTTTTGTATGGGAAAAGTCATCTCCGGTGAACTTTTATATTGGAAAAGTCATCTCCGGTGAACTTTTGTATTGGGAAAGTCATCTCCGGTGAACTTTTGTATTGGGAAAGTCATCTCCGGTGAACTTTTGTATTGGGAAAGTCATGCCCGGTGAACTTTTGTATTGGGAAAGTCATGCCCGGTGAACTTTTGTATTGGGAAAGTCATGCCCGGTGAACTTTTGTATGGGAAAGTCATGCCCGGTGAACTATTGTATTGGGAAAGTCATCTCCGGTGAACTTTTGTATTGGGAAAGTCATCTCCGGTGAACTTTTGTATTGGGAAGTCATCTCTGGTGAACTTTTGTATTGGGAAAGTCATGCCCGGTGAACTTTTGTATGGGAAAAGTCATCTCCGGTGAACTTTTGTATTGGGAAAGTCATGCCCGGTGAACTTTTGTATTGGGAAAGTCATCTCCCGTGAACTTTTGTATTGGGAAAGTCATCTCCGGTGAACTTTTGTATGGGAAAAGTCATCTCCGGTGAACTTTTGTATTGGGAAAGTCATCTCCGGTGAACTTTTGTATTGGGAAAGTCATCTCCGGTGAACTTTTGTATGGGAAAAGTCATCTCCGGTGAACTTTTGTATTGGGAAAGTCATCTCCGGTGAACTTTTGTATGGGAAAAGTCATCTCCTGTGAACTTTTGTATTGGGAAAGTCATGCCCGGTGAACTTTTGTATTGGGAAAGTCATCTCCGGTGAACTTTTGTATGGGAAAAGTCATCTCCGGTGAACTTTTGTATTGGGAAAGTCATGCCCGGTGAACTTTTGTATTGGGAAAGTCATGCCAGGTGAACTTTTGTATTGGGAAAGTCATCTCCGGTGAACTTTTGTATGGGAAAAGTCATCTCCGGTGAACTTTTGTATTGGGAAAGTCATCTCCGGTGAACTTTTGTATGGGAAAAGTCATCTCCGGTGAACTTTTGTATTGGGAAAGTCATCTCCGGTGAACTTTTGTATTGGGAAAGTCATCTCCGGTGAACTTTTGTGTTGGGAAAGTCATGCCCGGTGAACTTTTGTATTGGGAAAGTCATCTCCGGTGAACTTTTGTATGGGAAAAGTCATCTCCGGTGAACTTTTGTATTGGGAAAGTCATCTCCGGTGAACTTTTGTATTGGGAAAGTCATCTCCGGTGAACTTTTGTATTGGGAAAGTCATCTCCGGTGAACTTTTGTATGGGAAAAGTCATCTCCGGTGAACTTTTGTATTGGGAAAGTCATCTCCGGTGAACTTTTGTATGGGAAAAGTCATCTCCGGTGAACTTTTGTATGGGAAAAGTCATCTCCGGTGAACTTTTGTATTGGGAAAGTCATGCCCGGTGAACTTTTGTATTGGGAAAGTCATGCCCGGTGAACTTTTGTATTGGGAAAGTCATGCCCGGTGAACTTTTGTATTGGGAAAGTCGTGCCCGGTGAACTTTTGTATTGGGAAAGTCATCTCCGGTGAACTTTTGTATGGGAAAAGTCATCTCCGGTGAAATTTATATTGGAAAAATCATCTCCGGTGAACTTTTGTATTGGGAAAGTCATCTCCGGTGAACTTTTGTATTGGGAAAGTCATCTCCGGTGAACTTTTGTATTGGGAAAGTCATGCCCGGTGAACTTTTGTATTGGGAAAGTCATGCCCGGTGAACTTTTGTATTGGGAAAGTCATGCCCGGTGAACTTTTGTATTGGGAAAGTCATGCCCGGTGAACTATTGTATTGGGAAAGTCATCTCCGGTGAACTATTGTATTGGGAAAGTCATCTCCGGTGAACTTTTGTATTGGGAAAGTCATCTCCGGTGAACTTTTGTATTGGGAAAGTCATCTCTGGTGAACTTTTGTATTGGGAAAGTCATGCCCGGTGAACTTTTGTATGGGAAAAGTCATCTCCGGTGAACTTTTGTATTGGGAAAGTCATGCCCGGTGAACTTTTGTATTGGGAAAGTCATCTCCCGTGAACTTTTGTATTGGGAAAGTCATCTCCGGTGAACTTTTGTATGGGAAAAGTCATCTCCGGTGAACTTTTGTATTGGGAAAGTCATCTCCGGTGAACTTTTGTATTGGGAAAGTCATCTCCGGTGAACTTTTGTATGGGAAAAGTCATCTCCGGTGAACTTTTGTATTGGGAAAGTCATCTCCGGTGAACTTTTGTATGGGAAAAGTCATCTCCTGTGAACTTTTGTATTGGGAAAGTCATGCCCGGTGAACTTTTGTATTGGGAAAGTCATCTCCGGTGAACTTTTGTATTGGGAAAGTCATGCCCGGTGAACTTTTGTATTGGGAAAGTCATGCCCGGTGAACTTTTGTATTGGGAAAGTCATCTCCGGTGAACTTTTGTATGGGAAAAGTCATCTCCGGTGAACTTTTGTATTGGGAAAGTCATCTCCGGTGAACTTTTGTATGGGAAAAGTCATCTCCGGTGAACTTTTGTATTGGGAAAGTCATCTCCGGTGAACTTTTGTATTGGGAAAGTCATGCCCGGTGAACTTTTGTATTGGGAAAGTCGTGCCCGGTGAACTTTTGTATTGGGAAAGTCATCTCCGGTGAACTTTTGTATGGGAAAAGTCATCTCCGGTGAACTTTTATATTGGAAAAGTCATCTCCGGTGAACTTTTGTATTGGGAAAGTCATCTCCGGTGAACTTTTGTATTGGGAAAGTCATCTCCGGTGAACTTTTGTATTGGGAAAGTCATGCCCGGTGAACTTTTGTATTGGGAAAGTCATGCCCGGTGAACTTTTGTATTGGGAAAGTCATGCCCGGTGAACTTTTGTATGGGAAAGTCATGCCCGGTGAACTATTGTATTGGGAAAGTCATCTCCGGTGAACTTTTGTATTGGGAAAGTCATCTCCGGTGAACTTTTGTATTGGGAAGTCATCTCTGGTGAACTTTTGTATTGGGAAAGTCATGCCCGGTGAACTTTTGTATGGGAAAAGTCATCTCCGGTGAACTTTTGTATTGGGAAAGTCATGCCCGGTGAACTTTTGTATTGGGAAAGTCATCTCCCGTGAACTTTTGTATTGGGAAAGTCATCTCCGGTGAACTTTTGTATGGGAAAAGTCATCTCCGGTGAACTTTTGTATTGGGAAAGTCATCTCCGGTGAACTTTTGTATTGGGAAAGTCATCTCCGGTGAACTTTTGTATTGGGAAAGTCATGCCCGGTGAACTTTTGTATTGGGAAAGTCATCTCCGGTGAACTTTTGTATTGGGAAAGTCATGCCCGGTGAACTATTGTATTGGGAAAGTCATCTCCGGTGAACTTTTGTATTGGGAAAGTCATCTCCGGTGAACTTTTGTATGGGAAAAGTCATCTCCGGTGAACTTTTGTATTGGGAAAGTCATCTCCGGTGAACTTTTGTAAGGGAAAAGTCATCTCCGGTGAACTTTTGTATTGGGAAAGTCATCTCCGGTGAACTTTTGTATGGGAAAAGTCATCTCCGGTGAACTTTTGTATGGGAAAAGTCATCTCCGGTGAACTTTTGTATTGGGAAAGTCATGCCCGGTGAACTTTTGTATTGGAAAAGTCATGCCCGGTGAACTTTTGTATTGGGAAAGTCATGCCCCGTGAACTTTTGTATTGGGAAAGTCATCTCCGGTGAACTTTTGTATGGGAAAAGTCATCTCCGGTGAACTTTTGTATTGGGAAAGTCATCTCCGGTGAACTTTTGTATGGGAAAAGTCATCTCCGGTGAACTTTTGTATGGGAAAAGTCATCTCCGGTGAACTTTTGTATGGGAAAAGTCATCTCCGGTGAACTTTTGTATTGGGAAAGTCATCTCCGGTGAACTTTTGTATTGGGAAAGTCATCTCCGGTGAACTTTTGTATGGGAAAAGTCATCTCCGGCGAACTTTTGTATTGGGAAAGTCATCTCCGGTGAACTTTTGTATTGGGAAAGTCATCTCCGGTGAACTTTTGTATGGGAAAAGTCATCTCCAGTGAACTTTTGTATTGGGAAAGTCATGCCCGGTGAACTTTTGTATTGGGAAAGTCATGCCCGGTGAACTTTTGTATTGGAAAAGTCATCTCCGGAGAACTTTTGTATTGGGAAAGTCATGCCCGGTGAACTTTTGTTTTGGGAAAGTCATGCCCGGTGAACTTTTGTATTGGGAAAGTCATCTCCGATGAACTTTTGTATGGGAAAAGTCATCTCCGGTGAACTTTTGTATGGGAAAAGTCATCTCCGGTGAACTTTTGTATTGGGAAAGTCATCTCCGGTGAACTTTTGTATTGGGAAAGTCATCTCCGGTGAACTTTTGTATGGGAAAAGTCATCTCCGGTGAACTTTTGTATTGGGAAAGTCATGCCCGGTGAAATTTTGTATTGGGAAAGTCATCTCCGGTGAACTTTTGTATGGCAAAAGTCATCTCCGGTGAACTTTTGTATGGGAAAAGTCATCTCCGGTGAACTTTTGTATAGGAAAAGTCATCTCCGGTGAACTTTTGTATTGGGAAAGTCATGCCCGGTGAACTTTTGTATTGGGAAAGTCATGCCCGGTGAACTTTTATATTGGGAAAGTCATCTCCGGTGAACTTTTGTATTGGGAAAGTCATCTCCGGTGAACTTTTGTATTGGGAAAGTCATGCCCGGTGAACTTTTGTTTTGGGAAAGTCATGCCCGGTGAACTTTTGTATTGGGAAAGTCATCTCCGGTGAACTTTTGTATTGGGAAAGTCATCTCCGGTGAACTTTTGTTTGGGAAAAGTCATCTCCGGTGAACTTTTGTATTGGGAAAGTCATCTCCGGTGAACTTTTGTATTGGGAAAGTCATCTCCGGTGAACTTTTGTATTGGGAAAGTCATCTCCGGTGAACTTTTGTATGGGAAAAGTCATCTCCGGTGAACTTTTGTATTGGGAGAGTCATCTCCGGTGAACTTTTGTATTGGGAAAGTCATTTCCGGTGAACTTTTGTATGGGAAAAGTCATCTCCGGTGAACTTTTGTATTGGGAAAGTCATGCCCGGTGAACTTTTATATTGGGAAAGTCATGCCCGGTGAACTTTTGTTTTGGGAAAGTCATGCCCGGTGAACTTTTGTATTGGGAAAGTCATCTCCGGTAAACTTTTGTATTGGGAAAGTCATCTCCGGTGAACTTTTGTGTGGGAAAAGTCATCTCCGGTGAACTTTTGTATTGGGAAAGTCATGCCCGGTGAACTTTTGTATTGGGAAAGTCATGCCCGGTGAACTTTTGTATTGGGAAAGTCATCTCCGGTGAACTTTTGTATTGGGAAAGTCATCTCCGGTGAACTTTTATATTGGGAAAGTCATCTCCGGTGCACTTTTGTATTGGGAAAGTCATCTCCGGTGAACTTTTGTATTGGGAAAGTCATGCCCGGTGAACTTTTATATTGGGAAAGTCATGCCCGGTGAACTTTTGTATTGGGAAAGTCATGCCCGGTGAACTTTTGTATTGGGAAAGTCATCTCCGGTGAACTTTTGCATGGGAAAAGTCATCTCCGGTGAACTTTTGTATTGGGAAAGTCATCTCCGGTGAACTTTTGTATGGGAAAAGTCATCTCCGGTGAACTTTTGTATGGGAAAAGTCATCTCCGGTGAACTTTTGTATTGGGAAAGTCATCTCCGGTGAACTTTTGTATTGGGAAAGTCATCTCCGGTGAACTTTTGTATTGGGAAAGTCATCTCCGGTGAACTTTTGTATGGGAAAAGTCATCTCCGGTGAACTTTTGTATGGGAAAAGTCATCTCCGGTGAACTTTTGTATTGGGAAAGTCATCTCCGGTGAACTTTTGTATGGGAAAGTCATGTCCGGTGAACTTTTGTATTGGGAAAGTCATCTCCGGTGAACTTTTGTATTGGGAAAGTCATCTCCGGTGAACTTTTGTATGGGAAAAGTCATCTCCGGTGAACTTTTGTATTGGGAAAGTCATGCCCGGTGAACTTTTGTATTGGGAAAGTCATCTCCGGTGAACTTTTGTATTGGGAAAGTCATCTCCGGTGAACTTTTATATTGGGAAAGTCATCTCCGGTGAACTTTTGTATTGGGAAAGTCATCTCCGGTGAACTTTTGTATTGGGAAAGTCATGCCCGGTGAACTTTTATATTGGGAAAGTCATGCCCGGTGAACTTTTGTATTGGGGAAGTCATGCCCGGTGAACTTTTGTATTGGGAAAGTCATCTCCGGTGAACTTTTGCATGGGAAAAGTCATCTCCGGTGAACTTTTGTATTGGGAAAGTCATCTCCGGTGAACTTTTGTATGGGAAAAGTGTTCTCCGGTGAACTTTTGTATGGGAAAAGTCATCTCCGGTGAACTTTTGTATTGGGAAAGTCATCTCCGGTGAACTTTTGTATGGGAAAAGTCATCTCCGGTGAACTTTTGTATTGGGAAAGTCATCTCCGGTGAACTTTTGTATTGGGAAAGTCATCTCCGGTGAACTTTTGTATGGGAAAAGTCATCTCCGGTGAACTTTTGTATTGGGAAAGTCATCTCCGGTGAACTTTTGTATTGGGAAAGTCATCTCCGGTGAACTTTTGTATGGGAAAAGTCATCTCCGGTGAACTTTTGTATTGGGAAAGTCATCTCCGGTGAACTTTTGTATTGGGAAAGTCATCTCCGGTGAACTTTTGTATGGGAAAAGTCATCTCCGGTGAACTTTTGTATTGGGAAAGTCATGCCCGGTGAACTTTTGTATTGGGAAAGTCATGCCCGGTGAACTTTTGTATTGGGAAAGTCATCTCCGGTGAACTTTTGTATTGGGAAAGTCATCTCCGGTGAACTTTTATATTGGGAAAGTCATCTCCGGTGCACTTTTGTATTGGGAAAGTCATCTCCGGTGAACTTTTGTATTGGGAAAGTCATGCCCGGTGAACTTTTATATTGGGAAAGTCATGCCCGGTGAACTTTTGTATTGGGAAAGTCATGCCCGGTGAACTTTTGTATTGGGAAAGTCATCTCCGGTGAACTTTTGCATGGGAAAAGTCATCTCCGGTGAACTTTTGTATTGGGAAGGTCATCTCCGGTGAACTTTTGTATGGGAAAAGTCATCTCCGGTGAACTTTTGTATGGGAAAAGTCATCTCCGGTGAACTTTTGTATTGGGAAAGTCATCTCCGGTGAACTTTTGTATTGGGAAAGTCATCTCCGGTGAACTTTTGTATTGGGAAAGTCATCTCCGGTGAACTTTTGTATGGGAAAAGTCATCTCCGGTGAACTTTTGTATGGGAAAAGTCATCTCCGGTGAACTTTTGTATTGGGAAAGTCATCTCCGGTGAACTTTTGTATGGGAAAAGTCATGCCCGGTGAACTTTTGTGTTGGGAAAGTCATCTCCGGTGAACTTTTGTATTGGGAAAGTCATCTCCGGTGAACTTTTGTATGGGAAAAGTCATCTCCGGTGAACTTTTGTATTGGGAAAGTCATGCCCGGTGAACTTTTGTATTGGGAAAGTCATCTCCGGTGAACTTTTGTATTGGGAAAGTCATCTCCGGTGAACTTTTATATTGGGAAAGTCATCTCCGGTGAACTTTTGTATTGGGAAAATCATCTCCGGTGAACTTTTGTATTGGGAAAGTCATGCCCGGTGAACTTTTATATTGGGAAAGTCATGCCCGGTGAACTTTTGTATTGGGGAAGTCATGCCCGGTGAACTTTTGTATTGGGAAAGTCATCTCCGGTGAACTTTTGCATGGGAAAAGTCATCTCCGGTGAACTTTTGTATTGGGAAAGTCATCTCCGGTGAACTTTTGTATGGGAAAAGTCATCTCCGGTGAACTTTTGTATGGGAAAAGTCATCTCCGGTGAACTTTTGTGTTGGGAAAGTCATGCCCGGTGAACTTTTGTATTGGGAAAGTCATGCCCGGTGAACTTTTGTATGGGAAAAGTCATCTCCGGTGAACTTTTGCATTTGGAAAGTCATCTCCGGTGAACTTTTGTATGGGAAAAGTCATCTCCGGTGAACTTTTGTATTGGGAAAGTCATCTCCGGTGAACTTTTGTATTGGGAAAGTCATCTCCGGTGAACTTTTGTATGGGAAAAGTCATCTCCGGTGAACTTTTGTATTGGGAAAGTCATCTCCGGTGAACTTTTGTATTGGGAAAGTCATCTCCGGTGAACTTTTGTATGGGAAAAGTCATCTCCGGTGAACTTTTGTATTGGGAAAGTCATCTCCGGTGAACTTTTGTATTGGGAAAGTCATCTCCGGTGAACTTTTGTACGGGAAAAGTCATCTCCGGTGAACTTTTGTATTGGGAAAGTCATGCCCGGTGAACTTTTGTATTGGGAAAGTCATGCCCGGTGAACTACTGTATTGGGAAAGTCATCTCCGGTGAACTTTTGTATTGGGAAAGTCATGCCCGGTGAACTTTTATATTGGGAAAGTCATCTCCGGTGAACTTTTGTATTGGGAAAGTCATCTCCGGTGAACTTTTGTATGGGAAAAGTCATCTCCGGTGAACTTTTGTATGGGAAAAGTCATCTCCGGTGAACTTTTGTATTGGGAAAGTCATCTCCGGTGAACTTTTGTATGGGAAAAGTCATCTCCGGTGAACTTTTGTATTGGGAAAGTCATCTCCGGTGAACTTTTGTGTGGGAAAAGTCATCTCCGGTGAACTTTTGTATTGGGAAAGTCATCTCCGGTGAACTTTTGTATGGGAAAGTCATCTCCGGTGAACTTTTGTATGGGAAAAGTCATCTCCGGTGAACTTTTGTATTGGGAAAGTCATCTCCGGTGAACTTTTGTATTGGGAAAGTCATCTCCGGTGAACTTTTGTATGGGAAAAGTCATCTCCGGTGAACTTTTGTATTGGGAAAGTCATCTCCGGTGAACTTTGTATTGGGAAAGTCATCTCCGTTGAACTTTTGTATGGGAAAAGTCATCTCCGGTGAACTTTTGTATTGGGAAAGTCATCTCCGGTGAACTTTTGTATTGGGAAAGTCATCTCCGGTGAACTTTTGTATGGGAAAAGTCATCTCCGGTGAACTTTTGTATTGGGAAAGTCATCTCCGGTGAACTTTTGTATTGGGAAAGTCATCTCCGGTGATCTTTTGTATGGGAAAAGTCATGCCCGGTGAACTTTTGTATTGGGAAAGTCGTGCCCGGTGAACTTTTGTATTGGGAAAGTCATCTCCGGTGAACTTTTGTATTGGGAAAGTCATGCCCGGTGAACTTTTGTATTGGGAAAGTCGTGCCCGGTGAACTTTTGTATTGGGAAAGTCATCTCCGGTGAACTTTTGTATTGGGAAAGTCATGCCCGGTGAACTTTTATATTGGGAAAGTCATCTCCGGTGAACTTTTGTATTGGGAAAGTCATCTCCGGTGAACTTTTGTATTGGGAAAGTCATCTCCGGTGAACTTTTGTATGGGAAAAGTCATCTCCGGTGAACTTTTGTATTGGGAAAGTCATCTCCGGTGAACTTTTGTATTGGGAAAGTCATGCCCGGTGAACTTTTGTTTTGGGAAAGTCATGCCCGGTATTGGGAAAGTCATCTCCGGTGAACTTTTGTATTGGGAAAGTCATCTCCGGTGAACTTTTGTATGGGAAAAGTCATCTCCGGTGAACTTTTGTATTGGGAAAGTCATCTCCGGTGAACTTTTGTATTGGGAAAGTCATCTCCGGTGAACTTTTGTATTGGGAAAGTCATCTCCGGTGAACTTTTATATTGGGAAAGTCATCTCCGGTGAACTTTTGTATTGGGAAAGTCATCTCCGGTGAACTTTTGTATTGGGAAAGTCATCTCCGGTGAACTTTTGTATGGGAAAAGTCATCTCCGGTGAACTTTTGTATGGGAAAAGTCATCTCCGGTGAACTTTTGTGTTGGGAAAGTCATCTCCGGTGAACTTTTGTATTGGGAAAGTCATCTCCGGTGAACTTTTGTATGGGAAAAGTCATCTCCGGTGAACTTTTGTATTGGGAAAGTCATCTCCGGTGAACTTTTGTATTGGGAAAGTCATCTCCGGTGAACTTTTGTATTGGGAAAGTCATCTCCGGTGAACTTTTGCATGGGAAAAGTCATCTCCGGTGAACTTTTGTATGGGAAAAGTCATCTCCGGTGAACTTTTGTATTGGGAAAGTCATCTCCGGTGAACTTTTGTATGGGAAAAGTCATGCCCGGTGAACTTTTGTGTTGGGAAAGTCATCTCCGGTGAACTTTTGTATTGGGAAAGTCATCTCCGGTGAACTTTTGTATGGGAAAAGTCATCTCCGGTGAACTTTTGTATTGGGAAAGTCATGCCCGGTGAACTTTTGTATGGGAAAAGTCATGCCCGGTGAACTTTTGTGTTGGGAAAGTCATCTCCGGTGAACTTTTGTATTGGGAAAGTCATCTCCGGTGAACTTTTGTATGGGAAAGTCATGCCCGGTGAACTTTTGTATTGGGAAAGTCATCTCCGGTGAACTTTTGTATTGGGAAAGTCATCTCCGGTGAACTTTTATATTGGGAAAGTCATCTCCGGTGAACTTTTGTATTGGGAAAGTCATCTCCGGTGAACTTTTGTATTGGGAAAGTCATGCCCGGTGAACTTTTATATTGGGAAAGTCATGCCCGGTGAACTTTTGTATTGGGGAAGTCATGCCCGGTGAACTTTTGTATTGGGAAAGTCATCTCCGGTGAACTTTTGCATGGGAAAAGTCATCTCCGGTGAACTTTTGTATTGGGAAAGTCATCTCCGGTGAACTTTTGTATGGGAAAAGTCATCTCCGGTGAACTTTTGTATGGGAAAAGTCATCTCCGGTGAACTTTTGTGTTAGGAAAGTCATGCCCGGTGAACTTTTGTATTGGGAAAGTCATGCCCGGTGAACTTTTGTATGGGAAAAGTCATCTCCGGTGAACTTTTGTATTGGGAAAGTCATCTCCGGTGAACTTTTGTATGGGAAAAGTCATCTCCGGTGAACTTTTGTATTGGGAAAGTCATCTCCGGTGAACTTTTGTATTGGGAAAGTCATCTCCGGTGAACTTTTGTATGGGAAAAGTCATCTCCGGTGAACTTTTGTATTGGGAAAGTCATCTCCGGTGAACTTTTGTATTGGGAAAGTCATCTCCGGTGAACTTTTGTATGGGAAAAGTTATCTCCGGTGAACTTTTGTATGGGAAAAGTCATCTCCGGTGAACTTTTGTATTGGGAAAGTCATGCCCGGTGAACTTTTGTATTGGGAAAGTCATGCCCGGTGAACTTTTGTATTGGGAAAGTCATCTCCGGTGAACTTTTGTATTGGGAAAGTCATGCCCGGTGAACTTTTATATTGGGAAAGTCATCTCCGGTGAACTTTTGTATTGGGAAAGTCATCTCCGGTGAACTTTTGTATTGGGAAAGTCATCTCCGGTGAACTTTTGTATGGGAAAAGTCATCTCCGGTGAACTTTTGTATTGGGAAAGTCATCTCCGGTGAACTTTTGTATTGGGAAAGTCATCTCCGGTGAACTTTTGTATTGGGAAAGTCATCTCCGGTGAACTTTTGTATGGGAAAAGTCATCTCCGGTGAACTTTTGTATTGGGAAAGTCATGCCCGGTGAACTTTTGTATTGGGAAAGTCATCTCCGGTGAACTTTTGTATGGGAAAAGTCATGCCCGGTGAACTTTTGTATTGGGAAAGTCGTGCCCGGTGAACTTTTGTATTGGGAAAGTCATCTCCGGTGAACTTTTGTATTGGGAAAGTCATGCCCGGTGAACTTTTGTATTGGGAAAGTCGTGCCCGGTGAACTTTTGTATTGGGAAAGTCATCTCCGGTGAACTTTTGTATTGGGAAAGTCATGCCCGGTGAACTTTTATATTGGGAAAGTCATCTCCGGTGAACTTTTGTATTGGGAAAGTCATCTCCGGTGAACTTTTGTATTGGGAAAGTCATCTCCGGTGAACTTTTGTATGGGAAAAGTCATCTCCGGTGAACTTTTGTATTGGGAAAGTCATCTCCGGTGAACTTTTGTATTGGGAAAGTCATGCCCGGTGAACTTTTGTTTTGGGAAAGTCATGCCCGGTATTGGGAAAGTCATCTCCGGTGAACTTTTGTATTGGGAAAGTCATCTCCGGTGAACTTTTGTATGGGAAAAGTCATCTCCGGTGAACTTTTGTATTGGGAAAGTCATCTCCGGTGAACTTTTGTATTGGGAAAGTCATCTCCGGTGAACTTTTGTATTGGGAAAGTCATCTCCGGTGAACTTTTGTATGGGAAAAGTCATCTCCGGTGAACTTTTGTATTGGGAAAGTCATGCCCGGTGAGCTTTTGTATGGGAAAAGTCATCTCCGGTGAACTTTTGTATTGGGAAAGTCATCTCCGGTGAACTTTTGTATGGGAAAAGTCATCTCCGGTGAACTTTTGTATTGGGAAAGTCATCTCCGTTGAACTTTTGTATGGGAAAAGTCATCTCCGGTGAACTTTTGTATTGGGAAAGTCATCTCCGGTGAACTTTTGTATTGGGAAAGTCATCTCCGGTGAACTTTTGTATGGGAAAAGTCATCTCCGGTGAACTTTTGTATTGGGAAAGTCATCTCCGGTGAACTTTTGTATTGGGAAAGTCATCTCCGGTGAACTTTTGTATGGGAAAAGTCATGTCCGGTGAACTTTTGTATTGGGAAAGTCATCTCCGGTGAACTTTTGTATGGGAAAAGTCATCTCCGGTGAACTTTTGTATTGGGAAAGTCATCTCCGGTGAACTTTTGTATGGGAAAAGTCATCTCCGGTGAACTTTTGTATTGGGAAAGTCATCTCCGGTGAACTTTTGTATGGGAAAAGTCATCTCCGGTGAACTTTTGTATTGGGAAAGTCATCTCCGGTGAACTTTTGTATGGGAAAAGTCATCTCCGGTGAACTTTTGTATTGGGAAAGTCATCTCCGGTGAACTTTTGTATTGGGAAAGTCATGCCCGGTGAACTTTTGTATTGGGAAAGTCATCTCCGGTTGGGAAAGTCACCTCCGGTGAACTTTTGTATGGGAAAAGTCATCTCCGGTGAACTTTTGTATTGGGAAAGTCATCTCCGGTGAACTTTTGTATGGGAAAAGTCATCTCCGGTGAACTTTTGTATTGGGAAAGTCATCTCCGGTGAACTTTTGTATGGGAAAAGTCATCTCCGGTGAACTTTTGTATTGGGAAAGTCATCTCCGGTGAACTTTTGTATTGGGAAAGTCATGCCCGGTGAACTTTTGTATTGGGAAAGTCATCTCCGGTGAACTTTTGTATTGGGAAAGTCGTGCCCGGTGAACTTTTGTATGGGAAAAGTCATGCCCGGTGAACTTTTGTATTGGGAAAGTCATCTCCGGTGAACTTTTGTATTGGGAAAGTCATCTCCGGTGAACTTTTGTATGGGAAAAGTCATCTCCGGTGAACTTTTGTATTGGGAAAGTCATCTCCGGTGAACTTTGGTATTGGGAAAGTCATCTCCGGTGAACTTTTGTATGGGAAAAGTCATCTCCGGTGAACTTTTGTATTGGGAAAGTCATCTCCGGTGAACTTTTGTATGGGAAAAGTCATCTCCGGTGAACTTTTGTATTGGGAAAGTCATCTCCGGTGAACTTTTGTATGGGAAAAGTCATCTCCGGTGAACTTTTGTATTGGGAAAGTCATGCCCGGTGAACTTTTGTATAGGAAAAGTCATCTCCGGTGAACTTTTGTATTGGGAAAGTCGTGCCCGGTGAACTTTTGTATTGGGAAAGTCATCTCCGGTGAACTTTTGTATTGGGAAAGTCATCTCCGATGAACTTTTGTATGGGAAAAGTCATCTCCGGTGAACTTTTGTATTGGGAAAGTCATCTCCGGTGAACTTTTGTATTGGGAAAGTCATCTCCGGTGAACTTTTGTATTGGGAAAGTCATCTCCGGTGAACTTTTGTATGGGAAAAGTCATCTCCGGTGAACTTTTGTATTGGGAAAGTCATCTCCGGTGAACTTTTGTATTGGGAAAGTCATGCCCGGTGAACTTTTGTATTGGGAAAGTCATCTCCGGTGAACTTTTGTATGGGAAAAGTCATCTCCGGTGAACTTTTGTATTGGGAAAGTCATCTCCGGTGAACTTTTGTATGGGAAAAGTCATCTCCGGTGAACTTTTGTATTGGGAAAGTCATGCCCGGTGAACTTTTGTATTGGGAAGTCATCTCCGGTGAACTTTTGTATGGGAAAAGTCATCTCCGGTGAACTTTTGTATTGGGAAAGTCATCTCCGGTGAACTTTTGTATGGGAAAAGTCATCTCCGGTGAACTTTTGTATTGGGAAAGTCATCTCCGGTGAACTTTTATATGGGAAAAGTCATCTCCGGTGAACTTTTGTATTGGGAAAGTCATGCCCGGTGAACTTTTGTATTGGGAAAGTTATCTCCGGTGAACTTTTGTATGGGAAAGGTCATATCCGGTGAACTTTTGTATTGGGAAAGTCATCTCCGGTGAACTTTTGTATGGGAAAAGTCATCTCCGGTGAACTTTTGTATTGGGAAAGTCATCTCCGGTGAACTTTTGTATTGGGAAAGTCATGCCCGGTGAACTTTTGTTTTGGGAAAGTCATGCCCGGTGAACTTTTGTATTGGGAAAGTCATCTGCGGTGAACTTTTGTATGGGAAAAGTCATCTCCGGTGAACTTTTGTATTGGGAAAGTCATCTCCGGTGAACTTTTGTATGGGAAAAGTCATCTCCGGTGAACTTTTGTATTGGGAAAGTCATCTCCGGTGAACTTTTGTATGGGAAAAGTCATCTCCGGTGAACTTTTGTATTGGGAAAGTCATCTCCGGTGAACTTTTGTATTGGGAAAGTCATCTCCGGTGAACTTTTGTATGGGAAAAGTCATCTCCGGTGAACTTTTGTATTGGGAAAGTCATCTCCGGTGAACTTTTGTATTGGGAAAGTCATCTCCGGTGAACTTTTGTATGGGAAAAGTCATCTCCGGTGAACTTTTGTATTGGGAAAGTCATGCCCGGTGAACTTTTATATTGGGAAAGTCATGCCCGGTGAACTTTTGTATTGGGAAAGTCATGGCCGGTGAACTTTTGTATTGGGAAAGTCATCTCCGGTGAACTTTTGTATTGGGAAAGTCATCTCCGGTGAACTTTTGTATTGGGAAAGTCATCTCCGGTGAACTTTTGTATGGGAAAAGTCATCTCCGGTGAACTTTTGTATGGGAAAAGTCATCTCCGGTGAACTTTTGTATGGGAAAAGTCATCTCCGGTTAACTTTTGTATTTGGAAAGTCATCTCCGGTGAACTTTTGTATTGGGAACGTCATCTCCGGTGAACTTTTGTATGGGAAAAGTCATCTCCGGTGAACTTTTGTATTGGGAAAGTCATCTCCGGTTAACTTTTGTATGGGAAAAGTCATCTCCGGTGAACTTTTGTATGGGAAAAGTCATCTCCGGTGAACTTTTGTATTGGGAAAGTCATCTCCGGTAAACTTTTGTATGGGAAAAGTCATCTCCGGTGAACTTTTGTATTGGGAAAGTCATCTCCGGTGAACTTTTGTATGGGAAAAGTCATCTCCGGTGAACTTTTGTATTGGGAAAGTCATCTCCGGTGAACTTTTGTATTGGGAAAGTCATCTCCGGTGAACTTTTGTATGGGAAAAGTCATCTCCGGTGAACTTTTGTATTGGGAAAGTCATCTCCGGTGAACTTTTGTATTGGGAAAGTCATGCCCGGTGAACTTTTATATTGGGAAAGTCATCTCCGGTGAACTTTTGTATTGGGAAAGTCATCTCCGGTGAACTTTTGTATTGGGAAAGTCATCTCCGGTGAACTTTTGTGTGGGAAAAGTCATCTCCGGTGAACTTTTGTATTGGGAAAGTCATCTCCGGTGAACTTTTGTATGGGAAAAGTCATCTCCGGTGAACTTTTGTATTGGGAAAGTCATCTCCGGTGAACTTTTGTATTGGGAAAGTCATCTCCGGTGAACTTTTGTATTGGGAAAGTCATCTCCGGTGAACTTTTGTATGGGAAAAGTCATCTCCGGTGAACTTTTGTATTGGGAAAGTCATCTCCGGTGAACTTTTGTATTGGGAAAGTCATCTCCGGTGAACTTTTGTATGGGAAAAGTCATCTCCGGTGAACTTTTGTATGGGAAAAGTCATCTCCGGTGAACTTTTGTATTGGGAAAGTCATCTCCGGTGAACTTTTGTATTGGGAAAGTCATCTCCGGTGAACTTTTGTATGGGAAAAGTCATCTCCGGTGAACTTTTGTATTGGGAAAGTCATGCCCGGTGAACTTTTGTATTGGGAAAGTCATGCCCGGTGAACTTTTGTATTGGGAAAGTCATGCCCGGTGAACTTTTGTATGGGAAAAGTCATCTCCGGTGAACTTTTGTATGGGAAAAGTCATCTCCGGTGAACTTTTGTATTGGGAAAGTCATCTCCGGTGAAATTTTGTATTGGGAAAGTCATCTCCGGTGAACTTTTGTATTGGGAAAGTCATCTCCGGTGAACTTTTGTATTGGGAAAGTCATCTCCGGTGAACTTTTGTATTGGGAAAGTCATCTCCGGTGAACTTTTGTATTGGGAAAGTCATCTCCGGTGAACTTTTGTATGGGAAAAGTCATCTCCGGTGAACTTTTGTATTGGGAAAGTCATCTCCGGTGAACTTTTGTATGGGAAAAGTCATCTCCGGTGAACTTTTGTATTGGGAAAGTCATCTCCGGTGAACTTTTGTATTGGGAAAGTCATCTCCGGTGAACTTTTGTATGGGAAAAGTCATCTCCGGTGAACTTTTGTATTGGGAAAGTCATCTCCGGTGAACTTTTGTATTGGGAACGTCATCTCCGGTAAACTTTTGTATGGGAAAGTCATCTCCGGTGAACTTTTGTATTGGGAAAGTCATCTCCGGTGAACTTTTGTATGGGAAAAGTCATCTCCGGTGAACTTTTGTATTGGGAAAGTCATCTCCGGTGAACTTTTGTATTGGGAAAGTCATCTCCGGTGAACTTTTGTATTGGGAAAGTCATGCCCGGTGAACTTTTATATTGGGAAAGTCATCTCCGGTGAACTTTTGTATTGGGAAAGTCATGCCCGGTGAACTTTTATATTGGGAAAGTCATGCCCGGTGAACTTTTGTTTTGGGAAAGTCATGCCCGGTGAACTTTTGTATTGGGAAAGTCATCTCCGGTGAACTTTTGTATTGGGAAAGTCATGCCCGGTGAACTTTTGTATTGGGAAAGTCATCTCCGGTGAACTTTTGTATTGGGAAAGTCATCTCCGGTGAACTTTTATATTGGAAAAGTCATGCCCGGTGAACTTTTGTATTGGGAAAGTGATGCCCGGTGAACTATTGTATTGGGAAAGTCATGCCCGGTGAACTTTTGTATTGGAAAAGTCATGCCCGGTGAACTTTTGTATTGCGAAAGTCATTTCCGGTGAACTTTTGTATTGGGAAAGTCATCTCCGGTGAACTTTTGTATGGGAAAAGTCATCTCCGGTGAACTTTTGTATTGGGAAAGTCATCTCCGGTGAACTTTTGTATGGGAAAAGTCATCTCCGGTGAACTTTTGTATTGGGAAAGTCATCTCCGGTGAACTTTTGTATTGGGAAAGTCATCTCCGGTGAACTTTTGTATTGGGAAAGTCATCTCCGGTGAACTTTTGTATTGGGAAAGTCATCTCCGGTGAACTTTTGTATTGGGAAAGTCATCTCCGGTGAACTTTTGTATGGGAGAAGTCATCTCCGGTGAACTTTTGTATTGGGAAAGTCATCTCCGGTGAACTTTTGTATGGGAAAAGTCATCTCCGGTGAACTTTTGTATTGGGAAAGTCATCTCCGGTGAACTTTTGTATGGGAAAAGTCATCTCCGGTGAACTTTTGTATTGGGAAAGTCATCTCCGGTGAACTTTTGTATTGGGAAAGTCATCTCCGGTGAACTTTTGTATGGGAAAAGTCATCTCCGGTGAACTTTTGTATTGGGAAAGTCATCTCCGGTGAACTTTTGTATGGGAATAGTCAACTCCGGTGAACTTTTGTATTGGGAAAGTCATGCCCGGTGAACTTTTGTATTGGGAAAGTCATGCCCGGTGAACTTTTGTATTGGGAAAGTCGTGCCCGGTGAACTTTTGTATTGGGAAAGTCATGCCCGGTGAACTTTTGTATTGGGAAAGTCATGCCCGGTGAACTTTTGTATTGGGAAAGTCGTGCCCGGTGAACTTTTGTATTGGGAAAGTCATCTCCGGTGAACTTTTGTATGGGAAAAGTCATCTCCGGTGAACTTTTGTATTGGGAAAGTCGTGCCCGGTGAACTTTTGTATTGGGAAAGTCATGCCCGGTGAACTTTTATATTGGGAAAGTCATCTCCGGTGAACTTTTGTATGGGAAAAGTCATCTCCGGTGAACTTTTGTATTGGGAAAAGTCATCTCCGGTGAACTTTTGTATTGGGAAAGTCATCTCCGGTGAACTTTTGTATGGGAAAAGTCATCTCCGGTGAACTTTTGTATGGGAAAAGTCATCTCCGGTGAACTTTTGTATTGGGAAAGTCATCTCCGGTGAACTTTTGTATGGGAAAAGTCATCTCCGGTGAACTTTTGTATTGGGAAAGTCATGCCCGGTGAACTTTTGTATTGGGAAAGTCATCTCCGGTGAACTTTTGTATTGGGAAAGTCATCTCCGGTGAACTTTTGTATTGGGAAAGTCATCTCCGGTGAACTTTTGTATTGGGAAAGTCATCTCCGGTGAACTTTTGTATGGGAAAAGTCATCTCCGGTGAACTTTTGTATTGGGAAAGTCATCTCCGGTGAACTTTTGTATGGGAAAAGTCATCTCCGGTGAACTTTTATATTGGAAAAGTCATGCCCGGTGAACTTTTGTATTGGGAAAGTCATGCCCGGTGAACTATTGTATTGGAAAAGTCATGCTCGGTGAACTTTTGTATTGGGAAAGTCATGCCCGGTGAACTTTTGTATTGGGAAAGTCATCTCCGGTGAACTTTTGTATTGGGAAAGTCATCTCCGGTGAACTTTTGTATGGGAAAAGTCATCTCCGGTGAACTTTTGTATTGGGAAAGTCATCTCCGGTGAACTTTTGTATGGGAAAAGTCATCTCCGGTGAACTTTTGTATTGGGAAAGTCATCTCCGGTGAACTTTTGTATGGGAAAAGTCATCTCCGGTGAACTTTTGTATTGGGAAAGTCATGCCCGGTGAACTTTTATATTGGGAAAGTCATGCCCGGTAAACTTTTGTTTTGGGAAAGTCATGCCCGGTGAACTTTTGTATTGGGAAAGTCATCTCCGGTGAACTTTTGTATTGGGAAAGTCATGCCCGGTGAACTTTTGTATTGGGAAAGTCATCTCCGGTGAACTTTTGTATTGGGAAAGTCATCTCCGGTGAACTTTTGTATTGGGAAAGTCATCTCCGGTGAACTTTTGTATGGGAAAAGTCATCTCCGGTGAACTTTTGTATTATGAAAGTCATCTCCGGTGAACTTTTGTATGGGAAAACTCATCTCCGGTGAACTTTTGTATTGGGAAAGTCATCTCCGGTGAACTATTGTGTTGGGAAAGTCATGCCCGGTGAACTTTTGTATTGGGAAAGTCATCTCCGGTGAACTTTTATATTGGAAAAGTCATGCCCGGTGAACTTTTGTATTGGGAAAGTCATGCCCGGTGAACTATTGTATTGGGAAAGTCATGCCCGGTGAACTTTTGTATTGGGAAAGTCATGCCCGGTGAACTTTTGTATTGGGAAAGTCATCTCCGGTGAACTTTTGTATTGGGAAAGTCATGCCCGGTGAACTTTTGTATTGGGAAAGTCATGCCCGGTGAACTTTTGTATTGGGAAAGTCATGCCCGGTGAACTTTTGTATGGGAAAGTCATCTCCGGTGAACTTTTGTATTGGGAAAGTCATCTCCGGTGAACTTTTGTATTGGGAAAGTCATCTCCGGTGAACTTTTGTATGGGAAAAGTCATCTCCGGTGAACTTTTGTATGGGAAAAGTCATCTCCGGTGAACTTTTGTATTGGGAAAGTCATGCCCGGTGAACTTTTGTATTGGGAAAGTCATCTCCGGTGAACTTTTGTATGGGAAAAGTCATCTCCGGTGAACTTTTGTATGGGAAAAGTCATCTCCGGTGAACTTTTGTATGGGAAAAGTCATCTCCGGTGAACTTTTATATTGGGAAAGTCATCTCCGGTGAACTTTTGTATGGGAAAAGTCATCTCCGGTGAACTTTTGTATTGGGAAAGTCATCTCCGGTGAACTTTTGTATGGGAAAAGTCATCTCCGGTGAACTTTTGTATTGGGAAAGTCATGCCCGGTGAACTTTTGTATTGGGAAAGTCATGCCCGGTGAACTTTTGTATTGGGAAAGTCATGCCCGGTGAACTTTTGTATTGGGAAAGTCATGCCCGGTGAACTTTTGTATTGGGAAAGTCATGCCCGGTGAACTTTTGTATTGGGAAAGTCATCTCCGGTGAACTTTTGTATTGGGAAAGTCATCTCCGGTGAACTTTTGTATGGGAAAAGTCATCTCCGGTGAACTTTTGTATTGGGAAAGTCATCTCCGGTGAACTTTTGTATGGGAAAAGTCATATCCGGTGAACTTTTGTATTGGGAAAGTCATCTCCGGTGAACTTTTGTATGGGAAAAGTCATCTCCGGTGAACTTTTGTATTGGGAAAGTCATCTCCGGTGAACTTTTGTATTGGGAAAGTCATGCCCGGTGAACTTTTGTATGGGAAAAGTCATCTCCGGTGAACTTTTGTATTGGGAAAGTCATCTCCGGTGAACTTTTGTATTGGGAAAGTCATCTCCGGTGAACTTTTGTATTGGGAAAGTCATCTCCGGTGAACTTTTGTATGGGAAAAGTCATCTCCGGTGAACTTTTGTATTGGGAAAGTCATCTCCGGTGAACTTTTGTATGGGAAAAGTCATCTCCGGTGAACTTTTGTATTGGGAAAGTCATCTCCGGTGAACTTTTGTATTGGGAAAGTCATCTCCGGTGAACTTTTGTATGGGAAAAGTCATCTCCGGTGAACTTTTGTATTGGGAAAGTCATGCCCGGTGAACTTTTATATTGGGAAAGTCATCTCCGGTGAACTTTTGTATTGGGAAAGTCATCTCCGGTGAACTTTTGTATGGGAAAAGTCATCTCCGGTGAACTTTTGTATTGGGAAAGTCATCTCCGGTGAACTTTTGTATGGGAAAAGTCATCTCCGGTGAACTTTTGTATTGGGAAAGTCATCTCCGGTGAACTTTTGTATTGGGAAAGTCATGCCCGGTGAACTTTTGTATTGGGAAAGTCATCTCCGGTGAACTTTTGTATGGGAAAAGTCATCTCCGGTGAACTTTTGTATTGGGAAAGTCATCTCCGGTGAACTTTTGTATGGGAAAAGTCATCTCCGGTGAACTTTTGTATGGGAAAAGTCATCTCCGGTGAACTTTTATATTGGAAAAGTCATCTCCGGTGAACTTTTGTATTGGGAAAGTCATCTCCGGTGAACTTTTGTATTGGGAAAGTCATCTCCGGTGAACTTTTGTATGGGAAAAGTCATCTCCGGTGAACTTTTGTATTGGGAAAGTCGTGCCCGGTGAACTTTTGTATTGGGAAAGTCATGCCCGGTGAACTTTTGTATGGGAAAAGTCATCTCCGGTGAACTTTTGTATTGGGAAAGTCATCTCCGGTGAACTTTTGTATGGGAAAAGTCATCTCCGGTGAACTTTTGTATTGGGAAAGTCATCTCCGGTGAACTTTTGTATTGGGAAAAGTCATCTCCGGTGAACTTTTGTATTGGGAAAGTCATCTCCGGTGAACTTTTGTATTGGGAAAGTCATCTCCGGTGAACTTTTGTATTGGGAAAGTCATCTCCGGTGAACTTTTGTATGGGAAAAGTCATCTCCGGTGAACTTTTGTATTGGGAAAGTCATCTCCGGTGAACTTTTGTATGGGAAAAGTCATCTCCGGTGAACTTTTGTATTGGGAAAGTCATCTCCGGTGAACTTTTGTATAGGGAAAGTCATCTCCGGTGAACTTTTGTATGGGAAAAGTCATCTCCGGTGAACTTTTGTATTGGGAAAGTCATCTCCGGTGAACTTTTGTATTGGGAAAGTCATGCCCGGTGAACTTTTGTATGGGAAAAGTCATCTCCGGTGAACTTTTGTATTGGGAAAGTCATGCCCGGTGAACTTTTGTATTGGGAAAGTCATCTCCGGTGAACTTTTGTATTGGGAAAGTCATATCCGGTGAACTTTTGTATGGGAAAAGTCATCTCCGGTGAACTGTTGTATTGGGAAAGTCATCTCCGGTGAACTTTTGTATTGGGAAAAGTCATCTCCGGTAAACTTTTGTATTGGGAAAGTCATCTCCGGTGAACTTTTGTATTGGGAAAGTCATCTCCGGTGAACTTTTGAATGGGAAAAGTCATCTCCGGTGAACTTTTGTATTGGGAAAGTCATGCCCGGTGAACTTTTATATTGGGAAAGTCATGTGCGGTGAACTTTTGTATTGGGAAAGTCATCTCCGGTGAACTTTTGTATGGGAAAAGTCATCTCCGGTGAACTTTTGTATTGGGAAAGTCATCTCCGGTGAACTTTTGTATGGGAAAAGTCATCTCCGGTGAACTTTTGTATTGGGAAAGTCATCTCCGGTGAACTTTTGTATGGGAAAAGTAATCTCCGGTGAACTTTTGTATTGGGAAAGTCATCTCCGGTGAACTTTTGTATTGGGAAAGTCATGCCCGGTGAACTTTTGTATTGGGAAAGTCATCTCCGGTGAACTTTTGTATGGGAAAAGTCATCTCCGGTGAACTTTTGTATTGGGAAAGTCATCTCCGGTGAACTTTTGTATGGGAAAAGTCACCTCCGGTGAACTTTTGTATGGGAAAAGTCATCTCCGGTGAACTTTTATATTGGAAAAGTCATCTCCGGTGAACTTTTGTATTGGGAAAGTCATCTCCGGTGAACTTTTGTATTGGGAAAGTCATCTCCGGTGAACTTTTGTATGGGAAAAGTCATCTCCGGTGAACTTTTGTATTGGGAAAGTCGTGCCCGGTGAACTTTTGTATTGGGAAAGTCATGCCCGGTGAACTTTTGTATGGGAAAAGTCATCTCCGGTGAACTTTTGTATTGGGAAAGTCATCTCCGGTGAACTTTTGTATGGGAAAAGTCATCTCCGGTGAACTTTTGTATTGGGAAAGTCATCTCCGGTGAACTTTTGTATTGGGAAAAGTCATCTCCGGTGAACTTTTGTATTGGGAAAGTCATCTCCGGTGAACTTTTGTATTGGGAAAGTCATCTCCGGTGAACTTTTGTATTGGGAAAGTCATCTCCGGTGAACTTTTGTATGGGAAAAGTCATCTCCGGTGAACTTTTGTATTGGGAAAGTCATCTCCGGTGAACTTTTGTATGGGAAAAGTCATCTCCGGTGAACTTTTGTATTGGGAAAGTCATCTCCGGTGAACTTTTGTATTGGGAAAGTTACCTCCGGTGAACTTTTGTATGGGAAAAGTCATCTCCGGTGAACTTTTGTATTGGGAAAGTCATCTCCGGTGAACTTTTGTATTGGGAAAGTCATGCCCGGTGAACTTTTGTATGGGAAAAGTCATCTCCGGTGAACTTTTGTATTGGGAAAGTCATGCCCGGTGAACTTTTGTATTGGGAAAGTCATCTCCGGTGAACCTTTTGTATTGGGAAAGTCATCTCCGGTGAACTTTTGTATGGGAAAAGTCATCTCCGGTGAACTTTTGTATTGGGAAAGTCATCTCCGGTGAACTTTTGTATTGGGAAAAGTCATCTCCGGTGAACTTTTGTATTGGGAAAGTCATCTCCGGTGAACTTTTGTATTGGGAAAGTCATCTCCGGTGAACTTTTGTATGGGAAAAGTCATCTCCGGTGAACTTTTGTATTGGGAAAGTCATGCCCGGTGAACTTTTATATTGGGAAAGTCATCTGCGGTGAACTTTTGTATGGGAAAAGTCATCTCCGGTGAACTTTTGTATTGGGAAAGTCATCTCCGGTGAACTTTTGTATGGGAAAAGTCATCTCCGGTGAACTTTTGTATTGGGAAAGTCATCTCCGGTGAACTTTTGTATTGGGAAAGTCATGCCCGGTGAACTTTTGTATTAGGAAAGTCATCTCCGGTGAACTTTTGTATTGGGAAAGTCATGCCCGGTGAACTTTTGTATTAGGAAAGTCATCTCCGGTGAACTTTTGTATGGGAAAAGTCATCTCCGGTGAACTTTTGTATGGGAAAAGTCATCTCCGGTGAACTTTTATATTGGAAAAGTCATCTCCGGTGAACTTTTGTATTGGGAAAGTCATCTCTGGTGAGCTTTTGTATTGGGAAAGTCATCTCCGGTGAACTTTTGTATGGAAAAAGTCATCTCCGGTGAACTTTTGTATGGGAAAAGTCATCTCCGGTGAACTTATGTATTGGGAAAGTCATCTCCGGTGAACTTTTGTATTGGGAAAGTCATCTCAGGTGAACTTTTGTATGGGAAAAGTCATCTCCGGTGAACTTTTGTATTGGGAAAGTCATCTCCGGTGAACTTTTGTATTGGGAAAGTCATCTCCGGTGAACTTTTGTATGGGAAAAGTCATCTCCCGTGAACTTTTGTATGGGAAAAGTCATCTCCGGTGAACTTTTGTATTGGGAAAGTCATCTCCGGTGAACTTTTGTATGGGAAAAGTCATCTCCGGTGAACTTTTGTATTGGGAAAGTCATCTCCGGTGAACTTTTGTATGGGAAAAGTCATCTCCGGTGAACTTTTGTATTGGGAAAGTCATCTCCGGTGAACTTTTGTATTGGGAAAGTCATGCCCGGTGAACTTTTGTATTGGGAAAGTCATGCCCGGTGAACTTTTGTATTGGAAAAGTCATCTCCGGTGAACTTTTGTATTGGGAAAGTCATCTCCGGTGAACTTTTGTATTGGGAAAGTCATCTCCGGTGAACTTTTGTATGGGAAAGTCATCTCCGGTGAACTTTTGTATTAGGAAAGTCATCTCCGGTGAACTTTTGTATTGGGAAAGTCATCTCCGGTGAACTTTTGTATGGGAAAAGTCATCTCCGGTGAACTTTTGTATTGGGAAAGTCATCTCCGGTGAACTTTTGTATGGGAAAAGTCATCTCCGGTGAACTTTTGTATTGGGAAAGTCATCTCCGGTGAACTTTTGTATGGGAAAAGTCATCTCCGGTGAACTTTTGTATTGGGAAAGTCATCTCCGGTGAACTTTTGTATTGGGAAAGTCATGCCCGGTGAACTTTTGTATTGGGAAAGTCATGCCCGGTGAACTTTTGTATTGGGAAAGTCATGCCCGGTGAACTTTTGTATGGGAAAAGTCATCTCCGGTGAACTTTTGTATGGGAAAAGTCATCTCCGGTGAACTTTTGTATTGGGAAAGTCATCTCCGGTGAACTTTTGTATGGGAAATTGTTTGGAGCTCTTAGAAGAAATAAAAAATCAATATGGTCCGTAATTATCTAAATTTCTTATCATTTAATGTGAGGTCACTTATTGAAGTGAGCCGAAGGATTGAATTATCGAGTATTTTAAATTTCATACAAGAAACTCATCTAAGAGATGCTCATAGAGTTAGATTGGAAAATTTTACATTCGTAAGGGACTACAGTTCCCAAGGCGTTGCCATTGCCGTAAGGAAATCTTACAACTTTAAAAGAGTTTATATTTCAAATTTTCATTTCCCTGGAGTGTTTATTAGCACAACTATCTTTCTAAATGGGATTGAACAAGAAATATTAATTGGTTCTCTATATATTCCGTGCAATGCTGATCGCATACAATACGCTGAAAGCTTATCAGCTATTCATCAGGTTTCTCAAAATTACTACGGAATAATAATGGGTGGTGATTTTAATTCGAAACATATGTCGTGGGGTGACACTTTGAACAATGTCAATGGAAATTTGTTATATACATGGTTACAACAATCATCTGTAGACTTAACACGAATTTCGGATACACTTCCTTCTTTTCCAAATGGGGCATCCTTTCTTGATCACTTCATAGTAAGTACCAAATTAGTTGATCCAATATCTCCAAATTTTCAAATAAGTAGTTTACCAACATTTTCAGACCATTTTCCTCTTAAATTGCATTTAAAAATAGATTCACTATCAATATTACTAAACTCCCCAAGGTGTTACACTTCTTACAAAAACACAAACTGGGATAATTTCAGGCATGATACAACAAATTCTTTACTATTAGATTTTCCGGATTCAGAAATAAATCTTTCTAACTCGGAAATTAATGTTTATATCGATAAATTTACAGAAGTGATAAATACCACACAGTCAAGGCATTCAGAAAATGTAAACTTCAACAAAAAATTTATTGTTTCGGATTCAATTAAAAATCTTTTTAAGTTAAAATCTACTTGGCAAAGGAATTTGAAAAGAATCTTCAGTCGATTTCGAGATAGATCAGATCCAAATTACCGTATTTTATCAAAACAAATTCAGTTATTAAATGTTATTATAATACGACAAATTGAAATTGAACAGGCCAGACTATTTTCTGAATTGGATATACAATATTATTGGATATAAGAAAAGAGTAACTATAAATAAACTATCTGAAAATAATGTTTTGATAAATGATGACTCGGTTGCGTGTGAACGATTAAAACAATATTTCGGCAATATATACAATCATGTAGGTCTGAATGGAGATATGCAAGGAATGGAAATTGTTGTCCATAATGCTATATCTATTGATACAAATATGTTGATGTTTGATAACATTGAATCTTCTCTTAATCATATGAATAATACAAGACTAACAACAATGGACGAAATAATAAACATTAGCAAACAACTTAACAACAAAAAATCTTTTGGACTTGATAAAATATCAAACTTTATAATTAAGAAACTCCCTGCAAAAGCCTTCGAATACCTAACAATAATTTTTAATAACTGTTTAAATAACTGTTACTTTCCTGAAAAATGGAAGATTTCTAAAATTATTCCTGTTTTAAAAAAACCAAACAACTCAGAAATTAACAATTTAAGACCAATATCTATGCTTTCTAATTTGGGAAAATTCTTTGAGCGAGTTATTCGTTCTAAAATGGATTATGGATTATGCTACTTATATTCCAGATCTTCAGTTTGGCTTTAAATCAGGCCACTCTACCACAGATGCGTTGCTAAAATTTCACAATGACATAGTATGTAATTTGAGAGAACGAAAGTGTACAGTTGCAATATCACTAGATGTTGAAAAAGCCTTTGATCACGCATCCCATTTAGGAATTCTGTATAAATTGGTTCAACTACATTTTGATCCGTTTATTATTAAATTATTCCACAGTTTTTTCACAAATAGAAAGTTTTGTGTAGACTATCATCAGTTGGTATCAGAGCTGGGAGACGTTAATTGTGGTGTACCCCAGGGATCCATTTTATCTCCACACTTATATAATATATTTATGCATGATTTTCCACATATTGATACAAATTCTTGTGGGCTGCTTTATGCTGATGATTCTTTATTATATGCTCATGATGAATCTCCACATATGGCATTGGAAAAAGTAAAACATCATTTGGAATTAGTATCACAATTTTACGATCACTGGGGTATCAAGGTTAATCCATCCAAGACTGAAGCTATATGTATAAGGAACGCTTCGGGGAAATGCAAAAATTCGTAGTTCCAGAAAGTAAAAATTTAAAGTTAATATTTAATGGCACAGAGATTCCTATAACAACCACAATGAAATATTTAGGAATAACTTTTAATCCTCTTTTGAAATTTAACAAACATGCAAGGCAGATTTACAGAAAGCATATCACATTTTAGGGTCATTCTCTAAGATTTTGGTGAATAAAGATCTTCCAGTGAGAACTAAAATACTGCTCTATAAAACCAGCATAAGACCAGTATTCTTGTATGCATTTCCGATATGGTTCAATATATCCCCCACAGTTCTTGGTGAGATGGAAATATTAGAACGAAAAGTTCTAAGACATTGTATTGGCAAGTATTACGAGTCAAGTTGTAAGCGTTACTCCAATAGGGTAATATATGGCGAGTCCAGAATTACACCAATTGGATTACACGTTTGTGATTTGATATCAAAATTTGTGCAACGTGTAAGGGACCATGGCAACATATTCGTGTCAGAAATTTATATTAATGAAATGTCATATAGTTGGCGGAATATTAATTACTTATCTCCTATTGGTTAGATTAACGAAGTCCCACCGAATTTTGATATTCACGCCAATATTCGGTGTTCATTTTATGAGAAAGCTGTATCTGGTACGCACAGGGGGTGAATTCAGGTTTATCAGCTGTTCTTTTTTACTTTTATTTATATATTTTTTTTAAATTAGTTTATAAGTTTAACTGAGTTATTAACACTCCACACAAATGTATTCCCGGGAGCAAGGAAGTCTAAATTTTACACGCCCAAATTGTTGTTGTTTTTCTTATATATATGTAAAAGCATGGTGCTGAACACAAACAAATATTGTAAATTTTGATCATACATTACAATCTTAAGTACATCTAGATATTACAAAAACTCTGTACAATTTTATATCGATTATTTAAAAGGCTCAATAAATTTAATCTTAATCTTATCTTGTATGGGAAAAGTCATCTCCGGTGAACTTTTGTATTGGGAAAGTCATCTCCGGTGAACTTTTGTATTGGGAAAGTCATCTCCGGTGAACTTTTGTATTGGGAAAGTCATCTCCGGTGAACTTTTGTATGGGAAAAGTCATCTCCGGTGAACTTTTGTATTGGGAAAGTCATCTCCGGTGAACTTTTGTATGGGAAAAGTCATCTCCGGTGAACTTTTGTATTGGGAAAGTCATCTCCGGTGAACTTTTGTATTGGGAAAGTCATCTCCGGTGAACTTTTGTATGGGAAAAGTCATCTCCGGTGAACTTTTGTATGGCAAAAGTCATCTCCGGTGAACTTTTGTATTGAGAAAGTCATCTCCGGTGAACTTTTGTATGGGAAAAGTCATCTCCGGTGAACTTTTGTATTGGGAAAGTCATCTCCGGTGAACTTTTGTATGGGAAAAGTCATCTCCGGTGAACTTTTGTATTGGGAAAGTCATCTCCGGTGAACTTTTGTATGGGAAAAGTCATCTCCGGTGAACTTTTGTATTGGGAAAGTCATCTCCGGTGAACTTTTGTATTGGAAAAGTCATCTCCGGTGAACTTTTGTATTGGGAAAGTCATGCCCGGTGAACTTTTGTATTGGGAAAGTCATGCCCGGTGAACTTTTGTATTGGGAAAGTCATGCCCGGTGAACTTTTGTATTGGGAAAGTCGTGCCCGGTGAACTTTTGTATTGGGAAAGTCATGCCCGGTGAACTTTTGTATGGGAAAAGTCATCTCCGGTGAACTTTTGTATGGGAAAAGTCATCTCCGGTGAACATTTGTATTGGGAAAGTCATCTCCGGTGAACTTTTGTATGGGAAAAGTCATCTCCGGTGAACTTTTGTATGGGAAAAGTCATCCCCGGTGAACTTTTGTATTGGGAAAGTCATCTCCGGTGTACTTTTGTATTGGGAAAGTCATCTCCGGTGAACTTTTGTATGGGAAAAGTCATCTCCGGTGAACTTTTGTATGGGAAAAGTCATCTCCGGTGAACTTTTGTATTGGGAAAGTCATCTCCGGTGAACTTTTGTATGGGAAAAGTCAGCTCCGGTGAACTTTTGTATGGGAAAAGTCATCTCCTGTGAACTTTTGTATTGGGAAAGTCATCTCCGGTGAACTTTTGTATGGGAAAGTCATCTCCGGTGAACTTTTGTATTGGGAAAGTCATCTCCGGTGAACTTTTGTATGGGAAAAGTCATCTCCGGTGAACTTTTGTATTGGGAAGTCATCTCCGGTGAACTTTTGTATGGGAAAAGTCATCTCCGGTGAACTTTTGTATTGGGAAAGTCATCTCCGGTGAACTTTTGTATGGGAAAAGTCATCTCCGGTGAACTTTTGTATTGGGAAAGTCATCTCCGGTGAACTTTTGTATTGGGAAAGTCATGCCCGGTGAACTTTTGTATTGGGAAAGTCATGCCCGGTGAACTTTTGTTTTGGGAAAGTCATGCCCGGTGAACTTTTGTATTGGGAAAGTCATCTCCGGTGAACTTTTGTATGGGAAAAGTCATCTCCGGTGAACTTTTGTATTGGGAAAGTCATCTCCGGTGAACTTTTGTATTGGGAAAGTCATGCCCGGTGAACTTTTGTATTGGGAAAGTCGTCTCCGGTGAACTTTTGTATTGGGAAAGTCATCTCCGGTGAACTTTTGTATGGGAAAAGTCATTTCCGGTGAACTTTTGTATTGGGAAAGTCATCTCCGGTGAACTCTTGTATTGGGAAAGTCATCTCCGGTGAACTTTTGTATGGGAAAAGTCATCTCCGGTGAACTTTTGTATTGGGAAAGTCATCTCCGGTGAACTTTTGTATGGGAAAAGTCATCTCCGGTGAACTTTTGTATTGGGAAAGTCATCTCCGGTGAACTTTTGTATTGGGAAAGTCATCTCCGGTGAACTTTTGTATGGGAAAAGTCATCTCCGGTGAACTTTTGTATGGAAAAAGTCATCTCCGGTGAACTTTTATATTGGGAAAGTCATCTCCGGTGAACTTTTGTATTGGGAAAGTCATCTCCGGTGAACTTTTGTATGGGAAAAGTCATCTACGGTGAACTTTTGTATGGGAAAAGTCATCTCCGGTGAACTTTTGTATTGGGAAAGTCATCTCCGGTGAACTTTTGTATGGGAAAAGTCATCTCCGGTGAACTTTTGTATTGGGAAAAGTCATCTCCGGTGAACTTTTGTATTGGGAAAGTCATCCCCGGTGAACTTTTGTATGGGAAAAGTCATCTCCGGTGAACTTTTGTATTGGGAAAGTCATCTCCGGTGAACTTTTGTATTGGGAAAGTCATGCCCGGTGAACTTTTATATTGGGAAAGTCATCTCCGGTGAACTTTTGTATTGGGAAAGTCATCTCCGGTGAACTTTTGTATGGGAAAAGTCATCTCCGGTGAACTTTTGTATTGGGAAAGTCATCTCCGGTGAACTTTTGTATGGGAAAAGTCATCTCCGGTGAACTTTTGTATTGGGAAAGTCATCTCCGGTGAACTTTTGTACTGGGAAAGTCATCTCCGGTTAACTTTTGTATGGGAAAAGTCATCTCCGGTGAACTTTTGTATTGGGAAAGTCATCTCCGGTGAACTTTTGTATTGGGAAAGTCATCTCCGATGAACTTTTGTATGGGAAAAGTCATCTCCGGTGAACTTTTGTATTGGGAAAGTCATCTCCGGTGAACTTTTATATTGGGAAAGTCATCTCCGGTGAACTTTTGTATTGGGAAAGTCATCTCCGGTGAACTTTTGTATTGGGAAAGTCATGCCCGGTGAACTTTTATATTGGGAAAGTCATGGCCGGTGAACTTTTGTATTGGGAAAGTCATGCCCGGTGAACTTTTGTATTGGGAAAGTCATCTCCGGTGAACTTTTGCATGGGAAAAGTCATCTCCGGTGAACTTTTGTATTGGGAAAAGTCATCTCCGGTGAACTTTTGTATTGGGAAAGTCATCTCCAGTGAACTTTTGTATGGGAAAAGTCATCTCCGGTGAACTTTTGTATTGGGAAAGTCATGCCCGGTGAACTTTTATATTGGGAAAGTCATCTCCGGTGAACTTTTGTATGGGAAAAGTCATCTCCGGTGAACTTTTGTATTGGGAAAGTCGTGCCCGGTGAACTTTTGTATTGGGAAAGTCATGCCCGGTGAACTTTTATATTGGGAAAGTCATCTCCGGTGAACTTTTGTATTGGGAAAGTCATCTCCGGTGAACTTTTGTATTGGGAAAGTCATGCCCGGTGAACTTTTGTATTGGGAAAGTCATCTCCGGTGAACTTTTGTATGGGAAAAGTCATCTCCGGTGAACTTTTGTATTGGGAAAGTCATCTCCGGTGAACTTTTGTATGGGAAAAATCATCTCCGGTGAACTTTTGTATGGGAAAAGTCATCTCCGGTGAACTTTTGTATTGGGAAAGTCATCTCCGGTGAACTTTTGTATTGGGAAAGTCATCTCCGGTGAACTTTTGTATTGGGAAAGTCATCTCCGGTGAACTTTTGTATGGGAAAAGTCATCTCCGGTGAACTTATGTATTGGGAAAGTCATCTCCGGTGAACTTTTGTATGGGAAAAGTCATCTCCGGTGAACTTTTGTATTGGGAAAGTCATCTCCGGTGAACTTTTGTATGGGAAAAGTCATGCCCGGTGAACTTTTGTATTGGGAAAGTCATCTCCGGTGAACTTCTGTATTGGGAAAGTCATCTCCGGTGAACTTTTGTATGGGAAAAGTCATCTCCGGTGAACTTTTGTATTGGGAAAGTCATCTCCGGTGAACTTTTGTATGGGAAAAGTCATCTCCGGTGAACTTTTGTATTGGGAAAGTCATCTCCGGTGAACTTTTGTATTGGGAAAGTCATGCCCGGTGAACTTTTGTATTGGGAAAGTCATCTCCGGTGAACTTTTGTATTGGGAAAGTCATCTCCGGTGAACTTTTGTATGGGAAAAGTCATCTCCGGTGAACTTTTGTATGGGAAAGTCATCTCCGGTGAACTTTTGTATTGGGAAAGTCATGCCCGGTGAACTTTTGTATGGGAAAAGTCATCTCCGGTGAACTTTTGTATTGGGAAAGTCATCTCCGGTGAACTTTTGTATGGGAAAAGTCATCTCCGGTGAACTTTTGTATTGGGAAAGTCATCTCCGGTGAACTTTTGTATGGGAAAAATCATCTCCGGTGAACTTTTGTATTGGGAAAGTCATGCCCGGTGAACTTTTGTATTGGGAAAGTCATCTCCGGTGAACTTTTGTATTGGGAAAGTCATCTCCGGTGAACTTTTGTATGAGAAAAGTCATCTCCTGTGAACTTTTGTATTGGGAAAGTCATCTCCGGTGAACTTTTGTATTGGGAAAGTCATCTCCGGTGAACTTTTGTATGGGAAAAGTCATCTCCGGTGAACTTTTGTATTGGGAAAGTCATCTCCGGTGAACTTTTGTATGGGAAAAGTCATCTCCGGTGAACTTTTGTATTGGGAAAGTCATCTCCGGTGAACTTTTGTATGGGAAAAGTCATCTCCGGTGAACTTTTGTATTGGGAAAGTCATCTCCGGTGAACTTTTGTATGGGAAAAGTCATCTCCGGTGAACTTTTGTATGGGAAAAGTCATCTCCGTGAACTTTTGTATTGGGAAAGTCATCTCCGGTGAACTTTTGTATTGGGAAAGTCATGCCCGGTGAACTTTTGTATGGGAAAAGTCATCTCCGGTGAACTTTTGTATTGGGAAAGTCGTGCCCGGTGAACTATTGTATTGGGAAAGTCATGGCCGGTGAACTTTTGTATTGGGAAAGTCATGCCCGGTGAACTTTTGTATTGGGAAAGTCATGCCCGGTGAACTTTTGTATTGGGAAAGTCATCTCCGGTGAACTTTTGTATTGGGAAAGTCATCTCCGGTGAACTTTTGTATGGGAAAAGTCATCTCCGGTGAACTTTTGTATTGGGAAAGTCATGCCCGGTGAACTTTTGTATTGGGAAAGTCATGCCCGGTGAACTTTAGTATGGGAAAAGTCATCTCCGGTGAACTTTTGTATTGGGAAAGTCATCTCCGGTGAACTTTTGTATGGGAAAAGTCATCTCCGGTGAACTTTTATATTGGAAAAGTCATGCCCGGTGAACTTTTGTATTGGGAAAGTCATCTCCGGTGAACTTTTGTATTGGGAAAGTCATCTCCGGTGAACTTTTGTATTGGAAAAGTCATCTCCGGTGAACTTTTGTATGGGAAAAGTCATCTCCGGTGAACTTTTGTATTGGGAAAGTCATGCCCGGTGAACTTTTGTATTGGGAAAGTCATCTCCGGTGAACTTTTGTATTGGGAAAATCATCTCCGGTGAACTTTTATATTGGAAAAGTCATGCCCGGTGAACTTTTGTATTGGGAAAGTCATGCCCGGTGAACTATTGTATTGGGAAAGTAATGCCCGGTGAACTTTTGTATTGGGAAAGTCATGCCCGGTGAACTTTTGTATTGGGAAAGTCATCTCCGGTGAACTTTTGTATTGGGAAAGTCGTGCCCGGTGAACTTTTGTATTGGGAAAGTCATGCCCGGTGAACTTTTGTATGGGAAAAGTCATGCCCGGTGAACTTTTGTATTGGGAAAGTCATCTCCGGTGAACTTTTGTATTGGGAAAGTCATCTCCGGTGAACTTTTGTATGGGAAAAGTCATCTCCGGTGAACTTTTGTATTGGGAAAGTCATGCCCGGTGAACTTTTGTATTGGGAAAGTCATGCCCGGTGAACTTTTGTATGGGAAAAGTCATCTCCGGTGAACTTTTGTATTGGGAAAGTCATCTCCGGTGAACTTTTGTATTGGGAAAGTCATCTGCGGTGAACTTTTGTATGGGAAAAGTCATATCCGGTGAACTTTTGTATTGGGAAAGTCATCTCCGGTGAACTTTTGTATTGGGAAAGTCATCTCCGGTGAACTTTTGTATGGGAAAAGTCATCTCCGGTGAACTTTTGTATTGGGAAAGTCATGCCCGGTGAACTTTTATATTGGGAAAGTCATGCCCGGTGAACTTTTGTATTGGGAAAGTCATGCCCGGTGAACTTTTGTATTGGGAAAGTCATCTCCGGTGAACTTTTGTATTGGGAAAGTCATCTCCGGTGAACTTTTGTATTGGGAAAGTCATCTCCGGTGAACTTTTGTATGGGAAAAGTCATCTCCGGTGAACTTTTGTATTGGGAAAGTCATCTCCGGTGAACTTTTGTATTGGGAAAGTCATCTCCGGTGAACTTTTGTATGGGAAAAGTCATCTCCGGTGAACTTTTGTATTGGGAAAGTCATCTCCGGTGAACTTTTGTATGGGAAAAGTCATCTCCGGTGAACTTTTGTATTGGGAAAGTCATCTCCGGTGAACTTTTGTATTGGGAAAGTCATGCCCGGTGAACTTTTGTATTGGGAAAGTCATGCCCGGTGAACTTTTGTATTGGGAAAGTCATCTCCGGTGAACTTTTGTATTGGGAAAGTCATCTCCGGTGAACTTTTGTATTGGGAAAGTCATCTCCGGTGAACTTTTGTATGGGAAAAGTCATCTCCGGTGAACTTTTGTATTGGGAAAGTCATCTCCGGTGAACTTTTGTATGGAAAAGTCATCTCCGGTGAACTTTTGTATTGGGAAAGTCATGCTCGGTGAACTTTTGTATTGGGAAAGTCATCTCCGGTGAACTTTTGTATGGGAAAAGTCATCTCCGGTGAACTTTTGTATTGGGAAAGTCATCTCCGGTGAACTTTTGTATGGGAAAAGTCATCTCCGGTGAACTTTTGTATTGGGAAAGTCATCTCCGGTGAACTTTTGTATGGGAAAAGTCATCTCCGGTGAACTTTTGTATTGGGAAAGTCATGCTCGGTGAACTTTTGTATTAGGAAAGTCATTTCCGGTGAACTTTTGTATTGGGAAAGTCATCTCCGGTGAACTTTTGTATTGGGAAAGTCATGCTCGGTGAACTTTTGTATTGGGAAAGTCATCTCCGGTGAACTTTTGTATTGGGAAAGTCATCTCCGGTGAACTTTTGTATTGGGAAAGTCATCTCCGGTGAACTTTTGTATTGGGAAAGTCATCTCCGGTGAACTTTTGTATGGGAAAAGTCATCTCCGGTGAACTTTTGTATTGGGAAAGTCATCTCCGGTGAACTTTTGTATTGGGAAAGTCATGCCCGGTGAACTTTTGTATGGGAAAAGTCATCTCCGGTGAACTTTTGTATTGGGAAAGTCATCTCCGGTGAACTTTTGTATGGGAAAAGTCATCTCCGGTGAACTTTTATATTGGAAAAGTCATGCCCGGTGAACTTTTGTATTGGGAAAGTCATCTCCGGTGAACTTTTGTATTGGGAAAGTCATGCCCGGTGAACTTTTGTATTGGGAAAGTCATGCCCGGTGAACTATTGTATTGGGAAAGTCATGCCCGGTGAACTTTTGTATTGGGAAAGTCATCTCCGGTGAACTTTTATATTGGAAAAGTCATGCCCGGTGAACTTTTGTATTGGGAAAGTCATCTCCGGTGAACTTTTGTATTGGGAAAGTCATGCCCGGTGAACTTTTGTATTGGGAAAGTCATGCCCGGTGAACTTTTGTATAGGGAAAGTCATCTCCGGTGAACTTTTGTATTGGGAAAGTCATGCCCGGTGAACTTTTGTATTGGGAAAGTCATCTCCGGTGAACTTTTGTATTGGGAAAGTCATCTCCGGTGAACTTTTGTATGGGAAAAGTCATCTCCGGTGAACTTTTGTATTGGGAAAGTCATCTCCGGTGAACTTTTGTATTGGGAAAGTCATCTCCGGTGAACTTTTGTATGGGAAAAGTCATCTCCGGTGAACTTTTGTATTGGGAAAGTCATCTCCGGTGAACTTTTGTATTGGGAAAGTCATGCCCGGTGAACTTTTGTATTGGGAAAGTCATCTCCGGTGAACTTTTGTATGGGAAAAGTCATCTCCGGTGAACTTTTGTATTGGGAAAGTCATCTCCGGTGAACTTTTGTATTGGGAAAGTCATCTCCGGTGAACTTTTGTATGGGAAAAGTCATCTCCGGTGAACTTTTGTATTGGGAAAGTCATCTCCGGTGAACTTTTGTTTTGGGAAAGTCATCTCCGGTGAACTTTTGTATTGGGAAAGTCATCTCCGGTGAACTTTTGTATGGGAAAAGTCATCTCCGGTGAACTTTTGTATTGGGAAAGTCATCTCCGGTGAACTTTTGTATTGGGAAAGTCATGCCCGGTGAACTTTTGTATTGGGAAAGTCATCTCCGGTGAACTTTTGTATTGGGAAAGTCATCTCCGGTGAACTTTTGTATTGGGAAAGTCATGCCCGGTGAACTTTTGTATTGGAAAAGTCATCTCCGGTGAACTTTTGTATTGGGAAAGCCATCTCCGGTGAACTTTTGTATGAGAAAAGTCAACTCCGGTGAACTTTTGTATTGGGAAAGTCATCTCCGGTGAACTTTTGTATTGGGAAAGTCATCTCCGGTGAACTTTTGTATTGGGAAAGTCATCTCCGGTGAACTTTTGTATTGGGAAAGTCATCTCCGGTGAACTATTGTATTGGGAAAGTCATGCCCGGTGAACTTTTGTATTGGGAAAGTCATGCCCGGTGAACTTTTGTATTGGGAAAGTCATGCCCGGTGAACTTTTGTATGGGAAAAGTCAAATCCGGTGAACTTTTGTATGGGAAAAGTCATCTCCGGTGAACTTTTGTATGGGAAAAGTCATCTCCGGTGAACTTTTGTATTGGGAAAGTCATGCCCGGTGAACTTTTGTATTGGGAAAGTCATGTCCGGTGAACTTTTGTATTGGGAAAGTCATGCCCGGTGAACTTTTGTATTGGGAAAGTCGTGCCCGGTGAACTGTTGTATTGGGAAAGTCATGCCCGGTGAACTTTTGTATTGGGAAAGTCATCTCCGGTGAACTTTTGTATTGGGAAAGTCATCTCCGGTGAACTTTTGTATGGGAAAAGTCATCTCCGGTGAACTTTTGTATTGGGAAAGTCATCTCCGGTGAACTTTTGTATGGGAAAAGTCATCTCCGGTGAACTTTTGTATTGGGAAAGTCATCTCCGGTGAACTTTTATATTGGGAAAGTCATGCCCGGTGAACTTTTGTATTGGGAAAGTCATCTCCGGTGAACTTTTGTATTGGGAAAGTCGTGCCCGGTGAACTTTTGTATTGGGAAAGTCATGCCCGGTGAACTTTTATATTGGGAAAGTCATCTCCGGTGATCTTTTGTATTGGGATAGTCATCTCCGGTGAACTTTTGTATTGGGAAAGTCATGCCCGGTGAACTTTTGTATTGGGAAAGTCATCTCCGGTGAACTTTTGTATTGGGGAAGTCATCTCCGGTGAACTTTTGTATTGGGAAAGTCATCTCCGGTGAACTTTTGTATGGGAAAAGTCATCTCCGGTGAACTTTTGTATTGGGAAAATCATCTCCGGTGAACTTTTGTATTGGGAAAGTCATCTCCGGTGAACTTTTGTATGGGAAAAGTCATTCCGGTGAACTTTTGTATGGGAAAAGTCATCTCCGGTGAACTTTTGTATTGGGAAAGTCATCTCCGGTGAACTTTTGTATTGGGAAAGTCATCTCCGGTGAACTTTTGTATTGGGAAAGTCATCTCCGGTGAACTTTTGTATTGGGAAAGTCATCTCCGGTGAACTTTTGTATTGGGAAAGTCATGCCCGGTGAACTTTTGTATGGGAAAAGTCATCTCCAGTGAACTTTTGTATTGGGAAAGTCATGCCCGGTGAACTTTTGTATTGGGAAAGTCATCTCCGGTGAACTTTTGTATTGGGAAAGTCATCTCCGGTGAACTTTTGTATGGGAAAAGTCATCTCCGGTGAACTTTTGTATTGGGAAAGTCATCTCCGGTGAACTTTTGTATTGGGAAAGTCATGCCCGGTGAACTTTTGTATTGGGAAAGTCATCTCCGGTGAACTTTTGTATTGGGAAAGTCATCTCCGGTGAACTTTTGTATGGGAAAAGTCATCTCCGGTGAACTTTTGTATTGGGAAAGTCATCTCCGGTGAACTTTTGTATTGGGAAAGTCATCTCCGGTGAACTTTTGTATGGGAAAAGTCATCTCCGGTGAACTTTTGTATTGGGAAAGTCATCTCCGGTGAACTTTTGTATTGGGAAAGTCATCTCCGGTGAACTTTTGTATTGGGAAAGTCATGCCCGGCGAACTTTTGTATTGGGAAAGTCATGCCCGGTGAACTTTTGTATTGGGAAAGTCATCTCCGGTGAACTTTTGTATTGGGAAAGTCATCTCCGGTGAACTTTTATATTGGAAAAGTCATGCCCGGTGAACTTTTGTATTGGGAAAGTCATGCCCGGTGAACTATTGTATTGGGAAAGTCATGCCCGGTGAACTTTTGTATTGGGAAAGTCATCTCCGGTGAACTTTTATATTGGAAAAGTCATGCCCGGTGAACTTTTGTATTGGGAAAGTCATCTCCGGTGAACTTTTGTATGGGAAAAGTCATCTCCGGTGAACTTTTGTATTGGGAAAGTCATATCCGGTGAACTTTTGTATGGGAAAAGTCATCTCCGGTGAACTTTTGTATTGGGAAAGTCATCTCCGGTGAACTTTTGTATGGGAAAAGTCATCTCCGGTGAACTTTTGTATTGGGAAAGTCATCTCCGGTGAACTTTTGTATTGGGAAAGTCATGCCCGGTGAACTTTTATATTGGGAAAGTCATCTCCGGTGAACTTTTGTATGGGAAAAGTCATCTCCGGTGAACTTTTGTATTGGGAAAGTCATCTCCGGTGAACTTTTGTATTGGGAAAGTCATGCCCGGTGAACTTTTGTATTGGGAAAGTCATCTCCGGTGAACTTTTGTATGGGAAAAGTCATCTCCGGTGAACTTTTGTATTGGGAAAGTCATCTCCGGTGAACTTTTGTATTGGGAAAGTCATCTCCGGTGAACTTTTGTATGGGAAAAGTCATCTCCGGTGAACTTTTGTATTGGGAAAGTCATCTCCGGTGAACTTTTGTATTGGGAAAGTCATCTCCGGTGAACTTTTGTATGGGAAAAGTCATTTCCGGTGAACTTTTGTATTGGGAAAGTCATCTCCGGTGAACTTTTGTATGGGAAAAGTCATCTCCGGTGAACTTTTGTATTGGGAAAGTCATCTGTGGTGAACTTTTGTATTGGGAAAGTCATGCCCGGTGAACTTTTGTATTGGGAAAGTCATGCCCGGTGAACTTTTGTATTGGGAAAGTCATCTCCGGTGAACTTTTGTATGGGAAAAGTCATCTCCGGTGAACTTTTGTATTGGGAAAGTCATCTCCGGTGAACTTTTGTATGGGAAAAGTCATCTCTGGTGAACTTTTGTATTGGGAAAGTCATCTCCGGTGAACTTTTGTATTGGGAAAGTCATCTCCGGTGAACTTTTGTATGGGAAAAGTCATCTCCGGTGAACTTTTGTATTGGGAAAGTCATGCCCGGTGAACTTTTGTATTGGGAAAGTCATCTCCGGTGAACTTTTGTATTGGGAAAGTCATGCCCGGTGAACTTTTGTATTGGGAAAGTCATGCCCGGTGAACTTTTGTATTGGGAAAGTCATCTCCGGTGAACTTTTGTATGGGAAAAGTCATCTCCGGTGAACTTTTGTATTGGGAAAGTCATCTCCGGTGAACTTTTGTATGGGAAAAGTCATCTCCGGTGAACTTTTGTATTGGGAAAGTCATCTCCGGTGAACTTTTGTATTGGGAAAGTCATCTCCGGTGAACTTTTGTATTGGGAAAGTCATCTCCGGTGAACTTTTGTATGGGAAAAGTCATATCCGGTGAACTTTTGTATTGGGAAAGTCATCTCCGGTGAACTTTTGTATGGGAAAAGTCATGCCCGGTGAACTTTTGTATTGGGAAAGTCATCTCCGGTGAACTTTTGTATTGGGAAAGTCATCTCCGGTGAACTTTTGTATTGGGAAAGTCATCTCCGGTGAACTTTTGTATTGGGAAAGTCATCTCCGGTGAACTTTTGTATTGGGAAAGTCATGCCCGGTGAACTTTTGTATTGGGAAAGTCATCTCCGGTGAACTTTTGTATTGGGAAAGTCATCTCCGGTGAACTTTTGTATTGGGAAAGTCATGCCCGGTGAACTTTTGTATTGGGAAAGTCATCTCCGGTGAACTTTTGTATTGGGAAAGTCATCTCCGGTGAACTTTTGTATGGGAAAAGTCATCTCCGGTGAACTTTTGTATTGGGAAAGTCATCTCCGGTGAACTTTTGTATTGGGAAAGTCATCTCCGGTGAACTTTTGTATTGGGAAAGTCATCTCCGGTGAACTTTTGTATTGGGAAAGTCATCTCCGGTGAACTATTGTATTGGGAAAGTCATGCCCGGTGAACTTTTGTATTGGGAAAGTCATGCCCGGTGAACTTTTGTATTGGGAAAGTCATGCCCGGTGAACTTTTGTATGGGAAAAGTCATCTCCGGTGAACTTTTGTATGGGAAAAGTCATCTCCGGTGAACTTTTGTATGGGAAAAGTCATCTCCGGTGAACTTTTGTATTGGGAAAGTCATGCCCGGTGAACTTTTGTATTGGGAAAGTCATGCCCGGTGAACTTTTGTATTGGGAAAGTCATGCCCGGTGAACTTTTGTATTGGGAAAGTCGTGCCCGGTGAACTTTTGTATTGGGAAAGTCATGCCCGGTGAACTTTTGTATTGGGAAAGTCATCTCCGGTGAACTTTTGTATTGGGAAAGTCATCTCCGGTGAACTTTTGTATGGGAAAAGTCATCTCCGGTGAACTTTTATATTGGGAAAGTCATCTCCGGTGAACTTTTGTATTGGGAAAGTCATGCCCGGTGAACTTTTGTATTGGGAAAGTCATCTCCGGTGAACTTTTGTATTGGGAAAGTCATGCCCGGTGAACTTTTGTATTGGGAAAGTCATCTCCGGTGAACTTTTGTATTGGGAAAGTCATGCCCGGTGAACTTTAGTATTGGGAAAGTCATCTCCGGTGAACTTTTGTATTGGGAAAGTCATGCCCGGTGAACTTTTGTATTGGGAAAGTCGTACCCGGTGAACTTTTGTATTGGGAAAGTCATGCCCGGTGAACTTTTGTATTGGGAAAGTCATCTCCGGTGAACTTTTGTATTGGGAAAGTCATCTCCGGTGAACTTTTGTATGGGAAAAGTCATCTCCGGTGAACTTTTCTATTGGGAAAGTCATGCCCGGTGAACTTTTATATTGGGAAAGTCATGCCCGGTGAACTTTTGTATTGGGAAAGTCATCTCCGGTGAACTTTTGTATTGGGAAAGTCGTGCCCGGTGAACTTTTGTATTGGGAAAGTCATGCCCGGTGAACTTTTATATTGGGAAAGTCATCTCCGGTGAACTTTTGTATTGGGAAAGTCATCTCCGGTGAACTTTTGTATTGGGAAAGTCATGCCCGGTGAACTTTTGTATTGGGAAAGTCATCTCCGGTGAACTTTTGTATTGGGAAAGTCATCTCCGGTGAACTTTTGTATTGGGAAAGTCATCTCCGGTGAACTTTTGTATGGGAAAAGTCATCTCCGGTGAACTTTTGTATTGGGAAAGTCATCTCCGGTGAACTTTTGTATTGGGAAAGTCATCTCCGGTGAACTTTTGTATGGGAAAAGTCATCTCCGGTGAACTTTTGTATGGGAAAAGTCATCTCCGGTGAACTTTTGTATTGGGAAAGTCATCTCCGGTGAACTTTTGTATTGGGAAAGTCATCTCCGGTGAACTTTTGTATTGGGAAAGTCATCTCCGGTGAACTTTTGTATTGGGAAAGTCATCTCCGGTGAACTTTTGTATTGGGAAAGTCATGCCCGGTGAACTTTTGTATGGGAAAAGTCATCTCCAGTGAACTTTTGTATTGGGAAAGTCATGCCCGGTGAACTTTTGTATTGGGAAAGTCATCTCCGGTGAACTTTTGTATTGGGAAAGTCATCTCCGGTGAACTTTTGTATGGGAAAAGTCATCTCCGGTGAACTTTTGTATTGGGAAAGTCATCTCCGGTGAACTTTTGTATTGGGAAAGTCATCTCCGGTGAACTTTTGTATGGGAAAAGTCATCTCCGGTGAACTTTTGTATTGGGAAAGTCATCTCCGGTGAACTTTTGTATGGGAAAAGTCATCTCCGGTGAACTTTTGTATTGGGAAAGTCATCTCCGGTGAACTTTTGTATTGGGAAAGTCATCTCCGGTGAACTTTTGTATGGGAAAAGTCATCTCCGGTGAACTTTTGTATTGGGAAAGTCATCTCCGGTGAACTTTTGTATGGGAAAGTCATGCCCGGTGAACTTTTATATTGGGAAAGTCATGCCCGGTGAACTTTTGTATTGGGAAAGTCATCTCCGGTGAACTTTTGTATTGGGAAAGTCATCTCCGGTGAACTTTTGTATTGGGAAAGTCATCTCCGGTGAACTTTTGTATGGGAAAAGTCATCTCCGGTGAACTTTTGTATTGGGAAAGTCATGCCCGGTGAACTTTTATATTGGGAAAGTCATGCCCGGTGAACTTTTGTATTGGGAAAGTCATCTCCGGTGAACTTTTGTATTGGGAAAGTCGTGCCCGGTGAACTTTTGTATTGGGAAAGTCATGCCCGGTGAACTTTTATATTGGGAAAGTCATCTCCGGTGAACTTTTGTATTGGGAAAGTCATCTCCGGTGAACTTTTGTATTGGGAAAGTCATGCCCGGTGAACTTTTGTATTGGGAAAGTCATCTCCGGTGAACTTTTGTATTGGGAAAGTCATCTCCGGTGAACTTTTGTATTGGGAAAGTCATCTCCGGTGAACTTTTGTATGGGAAAAGTCATCTCCGGTGAACTTTTGTATTGGGAAAGTCATCTCCGGTGAACTTTTGTATTGGGAAAGTCATCTCCGGTGAACTTTTGTATGGGAAAAGTCATCTCCGGTGAACTTTTGTATGGGAAAAGTCATCTCCGGTGAACTTTTGTATTGGGAAAGTCATCTCCGGTGAACTTTTGTATTGGGAAAGTCATCTCCGGTGAACTTTTGTATTGGGAAAGTCATCTCCGGTGAACTTTTGTATTGGGAAAGTCATCTCCGGTGAACTTTTGTATTGGGAAAGTCATGCCCGGTGAACTTTTGTATGGGAAAAGTCATCTCCAGTGAACTTTTGTATTGGGAAAGTCATGCCCGGTGAACTTTTGTATTGGGAAAGTCATCTCCGGTGAACTTTTGTATTGGGAAAGTCATCTCCGGTGAACTTTTGTATGGGAAAAGTCATCTCCGGTGAACTTTTGTATTGGGAAAGTCATCTCCGGTGAACTTTTGTATTGGGAAAGTCATCTCCGGTGAACTTTTGTATGGGAAAAGTCATCTCCGGTGAACTTTTGTATTGGGAAAGTCATCTCCGGTGAACTTTTGTATGGGAAAAGTCATCTCCGGTGAACTTTTGTATTGGGAAAGTCATGCCCGGTGAACTTTTGTATTGGGAAAGTCATCTCCGGTGAACTTTTGTATGGGAAAAGTCATCTCCGGTGAACTTTTGTATTGGGAAAGTCATGCCCGGTGAACTTTTGTATTGGGAAAGTCATGCTCGGTGAACTTTTGTATTGGGAAAGTCATCTCCGGTGAACTTTTGTATGGGAAAAGTCATCTCCGGTGAACTTTTGTATTGGGAAAGTCATCTCCGGTGAACTTTTGTATGTGAAAAGTCATCTCCGGTGAACTTTTGTATTGGGAAAGTCATCTCCGGTGAACTTTTGTATTGGGAAAGTCATCTCCGGTGAACTTTTGTATTGGGAAAGTCATGCCCGGTGAACTTTTGTATTGGGAAAGTCATGCCCGGTGAACTTTTGTATTGGGAAAGTCATGCCCGGTGAACTATTGTATTGGGAAAGTCATCTCCGGTGAACTTTTGTATTGGGAAAGTCATCTCCGGTGAACTTTCGTATGGGAAAAGTCATCTCCGGTGAACTTTTGTATTGGGAAAGTCATCTCCGGTGAACTTTTGTATGGGAAAAGTCATCTCCGGTGAACTTTTGTATTGGGAAAGTCATCTCCGGTGAACTTTTGTATGGGAAAAGTCATCTCCGGTGAACTTTTGTATTGGGAAAGTCATGCCCGGTGAACTTTTGTATTGGGAAAGTCATGCCCGGTGAACTTTTGTATTGGGAAAGTCATGCCCGGTGAACTTTTGTATTGGGAAAGTCATGCCCGGTGAACTTTTGTATTGGGAAAGTCATCTCCGGTGAACTTTTGTATGGGAAAAGTCATCTCCGGTGAACTTTTGTATTGGGAAAGTCATCTCCGGTGAACTTTTGTATTGGGAAAGTCATCTCCGGTGAACTTTTGTATTGGGAAAGTCATCTCCGGTGAACTTTTGTATGGGAAAAGTCATCTCCGGTGAACTTTTGTATTGGGAAAGTCGCGCCCGGTGAACTTTTGTATTGGGAAAGTCATCTCCGGTGAACTTTTGTATTGGGAAAGTCATGCCCGGTGAACTTTTGTATTGGGAAAGTCATGCCCGGTGAACTTTTGTTTTGGGAAAGTCATGCCCGGTGAACTTTTGTATTGGGAAAGTCATGCCCGGTGAACTTTTGTATTGGGAAAGTCATGCCCGGTGAACTTTTGTATTGGGAAAGTCATCTCCGGTGAGCTTTTATATTGGAAAAGTCATGCCCGGTGAACTTTTGTATTGGGAAAGTAATGCCCGGTGAACTATTGTATTGGGAAAGTCATGCCCGGTGAACTTTTGTATTGGGAAAGTCATGCCCGGTGAACTTTTGTATTGGGAAAGTCATCTCCGGTGAGCTTTTATATTGGAAAAGTCATGCCCGGTGAACTTTTGTATTGGGAAAGTAATGCCCGGTGAACTACTGTATTGGGAAAGTCATCTCCGGTGAACTTTTGTATGGGAAAATTCATCTCCGGTGAACTTTTGTATTGGGAAAGTCATCTCCGGTGAACTTTTGTATTGGGAAAGTCATGCCCGGTGAACTTTTGTATTGGGAAAGTCATCTCCGGTGAACTTTTGTATTGGGAAAGTCATCTCCGGTGAACTTTTGTATGGGAAAAGTCATCTCCGGTGAACTTTTGTATTGGGAAAGTCATCTCCGGTGAACTTTTGTATGGGAAAAGTCATCTCCGGTGAACTTTTGTATTGGGAAAGTCATCTCCGGTGAACTTTTGTATGGGAAAAGTCATCTCCGGTGAACTTTTGTATTGGGAAAGTCATCTCCGGTGAACTTTTGTATGGGAAAAGTCATCTCCGGTGAACTTTTGTATTGGGAAAGTCATCTCCGGTGAACTTTTGTATTGGAAAAGTCATGCCCGGTGAACTTTTGTATTGGGAAAGTCATGCCCGGTGAACTTTTGTATTGGGAAAGTCATCTCCGGTGAACTTTTGTATTGGGAAAGTCATCTCCGGTGAACTTTTGTATTGGGAAAGTCATCTCCGGTGAACTTTTGTATGGGAAAAGTCATCTCCGGTGAACTTTTGTATTGGGAAAGTCATCTCCGGTGAACTTTTGTATGGGAAAAGTCATCTCCGGTGAACTTTTGTATTGGGAAAGTCATGCCCGGTGAACTTTTGTATTGGGAAAGTCATCTCCGGTGAACTTTTGTATTGGGAAAGTCATCTCCTGTGAACTTTTGTATTGGGAAAGTCATCTCCGGTGAACTTTTGTATTGGGAAAGTCATCTCCGGTGAACTTTTGTATGGGAAAAGTCATCTCCGGTGAACTTTTGTATGGGAAAAGTCATCTCCGGTGAACTTTTGTATGGGAAAAGTCATCTCCGGTGAACTTTTGTATTGGGAAAGTCATCTCCGGTGAACTTTTGTATGGGAAAAGTCATCTCCGGTGAACTTTTGTATGGGAAAAGTCATCTCCGGTGAACTTTTGTATGAGAAAAGTCATCTCCGGTGAACTTTTGTATGGGAAAAGTCATCTCCGGTGAACTTTTGTATTGGGAAAGTCATCTCCGGTGAACTTTTGTATTGGGAAAGTCATCTCCGGTGAACTTTTATATTGGGAAAGTCATCTCCGGTGAACTTTTGTATTGGGAAAGTCATCTCCGGTGAACTTTTGTATTGGGAAAGTCATCTCCGGTGAACTTTTGTATGGGAAAAGTCATCTCCGGTGAACTTTTGTATGGGAAAAGTCATCTCCGGTGAACTTTTGTATGGGAAAAGTCATCTCCGGTGAACTTTTGTATTGGGAAAGTCATCTCCGGTGAACTTTTGTATGGGAAAAGTCATCTCCGGTGAACTTTTGTATTGGGAAAGTCATCTCCGGTGAACTTTTGTATGGGAAAAGTCATCTCCGGTGAACTTTTGTATTGGGAAAGTCATCTCCGGTGAACTTTTGTATGGGAAAAGTCATCTCCGGTGAACTTTTGTATTGGGAAAGTCATCTCCGGTGAACTTTTGTATTGGAAAAGTCATGCCCGGTGAACTTTTGTATTGGGAAAGTCATGCCCGGTGAACTTTTGTATTGGGAAAGTCATCTCCGGTGAACTTTTGTATTGGGAAAGTCATCTCCGGTGAACTTTTGTATTGGGAAAGTCATCTCCGGTGAACTTTTGTATGGGAAAAGTCATCTCCGGTGAACTTTTGTATTGGGAAAGTCATCTCCGGTGAACTTTTGTATGGGAAAAGTCATCTCCGGTGAACTTTTGTATTGGGAAAGTCATGCCCGGTGAACTTTTGTATTGGGAAAGTCATCTCCGGTGAACTTTTGTATTGGGAAAGTCATCTCCGGTGAACTTTTGTATTGGGAAAGTCATCTCCGGTGAACTTTCGTATTGGGAAAGTCATCTCCGGTGAACTTTTGTATGGGAAAAGTCATCTCCGGTGAACTTTTGTATTGGGAAAGTCATGCCCGGTGAACTTTTGTATTGGGAAAAGTCATCTCCGGTGAACTTTTGTATTGGGAAAGGTCATCTCCGGTGAACTTTTGTATTGGGAAAGTCATCTCCGGTGAACTTTTGTATGGGAAAAGTCATCTCCGGTGAACTTTTGTATGGGAAAAGTCATCTCCGGTGAACTTTTGTATGGGAAAAGTCATCTCCGGTGAACTTTTGTATTGGGAAAGTCATCTCCGGTGAACTTTTGTATTGGGAAAGTCATCTCCGGTGAACTTTTGTATGGGAAAAGTCATCTCCGGTGAACTTTTGTATTGGGAAAGTCATCTCCGGTGAACTTTTGTATGGGAAAAGTCATCTCCGGTGAACTTTTGTATTGGGAAAGTCATGCCCGGTGAACTTTTGTATTGGGAAAGTCATCTCCGGTGAACTTTTGTATTGGGAAAGTCATCTCCTGTGAACTTTTGTATTGGGAAAGTCATCTCCGGTGAACTTTTGTATTGGGAAAGTCATCTCCGGTGAACTTTTGTATGGGAAAAGTCATCTCCGGTGAACTTTTGTATTGGGAAAGTCATGCCCGGTGAACTTTTGTATGGGAAAAGTCATCTCCGGTGAACTTTTGTATGGGAAAAGTCATCTCCGGTGAACTTTTGTATTGGGAAAGTCATCTCCGGTGAACTTTTGTATGGGAAAAGTCATCTCCGGTGAACTTTTGTATGGGAAAAGTCATCTCCGGTGAACTTTTGTATGGGAAAAGTCATCTCCGGTGAACTTTTGTAGGGAAAAGTCATCTCCGGTGAACTTTTGTATGGGAAAAGTCATCTCCGGTGAACTTTTGTATGGGAAAAGTCATCTCCGGTGAACTTTTGTAGGGAAAAGTCATCTCCGGTGAACTTTTGTATTGGGAAAGTCATCTCCGGTGAACTTTTGTATTGGGAAAGTCATCTCCGGTGAACTTTTATATTGGGAAAGTCATCTCCGGTGAACTTTTGTATTGGGAAAGTCATCTCCGGTGAACTTTTGTATTGGGAAAGTCATCTCCGGTCAACTTTTGTATGGGAAAAGTCATCTCCGGTGAACTTTTGTATGGGAAAAGTCATCTCCGGTGAACTTTTGTAGGGAAAAGTCATCTCCGGTGAACTTTTGTATTGGGAAAGTCATCTCCGGTGAACTTTTGTATTGGGAAAGTCATCTCCGGTGAACTTTTATATTGGGAAAGTCATCTCCGGTGAACTTTTGTATTGGGAAAGTCATCTCCGGTCAACTTTTGTATGGGAAAAGTCATCTCCGGTGAACTTTTGTATGGGAAAAGTCATCTCCGGTGAACTTTTGTAGGGAAAAGTCATCTCCGGTGAACTTTTGTATTGGGAAAGTCATCTCCGGTGAACTTTTGTATTGGGAAAGTCATCTCCGGTGAACTTTTGTATTGGGAAAGTCATCTCCGGTGAACTTTTGTATTGGGAAAGTCATCTCCGGTGAACTTTTGTATGGGAAAAGTCATCTCCGGTGAACTTTTGTATGGGAAAAGTCATCTCCGGTGAACTTTTGTAGGGAAAAGTAATCTCCGGTGAACTTTTGTATTGGGAAAGTCATCTCCGGTGAACTTTTGTATTGGGAAAGTCATCTCCGGTGAACTTTTATATTGGGAAAGTCATCTCCGGTGAACTTTTGTATTGGGAAAGTCATCTCCGGTGAACTTTTGTATTGGGAAAGTCATCTCCGGTCAACTTTTGTATGGGAAAAGTCATCTCCGGTGAACTTTTGTATTGGGAAAGTCATCTCCGGTGAACTTTTGTATGGGAAAAGTCATCTCCGGTGAACTTTTGTATGGGAAAAGTCATCTCCGGTGAACTTTTGTATTGGGAAAGTCATCTCCGGTGAACTTTTGTATTGGGAAAGTCATCTCCGGCGAACTTTTGTATGGGAAAAGTCATCTCCGGTGAACTTTTGTATTGGAAAAGTCATGCCCGGTGAACTTTTGTATTGGGAAAGTCATCTCCGGTGAACTTTTGTATTGGGAAAGTCATCTCCGGTGAACTTTTGTATGGGAAAAGTCATCTCCGGTGAACTTTTGTATTGGGAAAGTCATCTCCGGTGAACTTTTGTATTGGGAAAGTCATCTCCGGTGAACTTTTGTATTGGGAAAGTCATCTCCGGTGAACTTTTGTATTGGGAAAGTCATCTCCGGTGAACTTTTGTATTGGGAAAGTCATCTCCGGTGAACTTTTGTATTGGGAAAGTCATCTCCGGTGAACTTTTGTATTGGGAAAGTCATCTCCGGTGAACTTTTGTATTGGGAAAGTCATCTCCGGTGAACTTTTGTATTGGGAAAGTCATCTCCGGTGAACTTTTGTATGGGAAAAGTCATCTCCGGTGAACTTTTGTATGGGAAAAGTCATCTCCGGTGAACTTTTGTATTGGGAAAGTCATCTCCGGTGAACTTTTGTATTGGGAAAGTCATCTCCGGTGAACTTTTGTATGGGAAAAGTCATCTCCGGTGAACTTTTGTATGGGAAAAGTCATCTCCGGTGAACTTTTGTATGGGAAAAGTCATCTCCGGTGAACTTTTGTATGGGAAAGTCATCTCCGGTGAACTTTTGTATTGGGAAAGTCATGCCCGGTGAACTTTTGTATTGGGAAAGTCATGCCCAGTGAACTTTTGTATTGGGAAAGTAATCTCCGGTGAACTTTTGTATTGGGAAAGTCATGCCCGGTGAACTTTTGTATGGGAAAAGTCATCTCCGGTGAACTTTTGTATTGGGAAAGTCATCTCCGGTGAACTTTTGTATTGGGAAAGTCATCTCCGGTGAACTTTTGTATTGGGAAAGTCATCTCCGGTGAACTTTTGTATTGGGAAAGTCATCTCCGGTGAACTTTTGTATTGGGAAAGTCATCTCCGGTGAACTTTTTTATGGGAAAAGTCATCTCCGGTGAACTTTTATATTGGGAAAGTCATCTCCGGTGAACTTTTGTATTGGGAAAGTCATGCCCGGTGAACTTTTGTATGGGAAAAGTCATCTCCGGTGAACTTTTGTATTGGGAAAGTCATCTCCGGTGAACTTTTGTATGGGAAAAGTCATCTCCGGTGAACTTTTGTATGGGAAAAGTCAACTCCGGTGAACTTTTGTATTGGGAAAGTCATCTCCGGTGAACTTTTGTATTGGGAAAGTCATCTCCGGTGAACTTTTGTATGGGAAAAGTCATCTCCGGTGAACTTTTGTATTGGAAAAGTCATGCCCGGTGAACTTTTGTATTGGGAAAGTCATCTCCGGTGAACTTTTATATTGGGAAAGTCATCTCCGGTGAACTTTTGTATTGGGAAAGTCGTGCCCGGTGAACTTTTGTATGGGAAAAGTCATCTCCGGTGAACTTTTGTATGGGAAAAGTCATCTCCGATGAACTTTTGTATGGGAAAAGTCATGTCCGGTGAACTTTTGTATTGGGAAAGTCATCTCCGGTGAACTTTTGTATTGGGAAAGTCATCTCCGGTGAACTTTTGTATGGGAAAAGTCATCTCCGGTGAACTTTTATATTGGGAAAGTCATCTCCGGTGAACTTTTGTATTGGGAAAGTCATCTCCGGTGAACTTTTGTATTGGGAAAGTCATCTCCGGTGAACTTTTGTATTGGGAAAGTCATCTCCGGTGAACTTTTGTATGGGAAAAGTCATCTCCGGTGAACTTTTGTATTGGGAAAGTCATGCCCGGTGAACTTTTATATTGGGAAAGTCATCTCCGGTGAACTTTTGTATGGGAAAAGTCATCTCCGGTGAACTTTTGTATTGGGAAAGTCATCTCCGGTGAACTTTTGTATGGGAAAAGTCATCTCCGGTGAACTTTTGTATTGGGAAAGTCATCTCCGGTGAACTTTTGTATTGGGAAAGTCATACCCGGTGAACTTTTGTATTGGGAAAGTCATCTCCGGTGAACTTTTGTATTGGGAAAGTCATGCCCGGTGAACTTTTGTATTGGGAAAGTCATCTCCGGTGAACTTTTATATTGGGAAAGTCATCTCCGGTGAACTTTTGTATTGGGAAAGTCGTGCCCGGTGAACTTTTGTATTGGGAAAGTCATGCCCGGTGAACTTTTATATTGGGAAAGTCATCTCCGGTGAACTTTTGTATGGGAAAAGTCATCTCCGGTGAACTTTTGTATGGGAAAAGTCATGTCCGGTGAACTTTTGTATTGGGAAAGACATCTCCGGTGAACTTTTGTATTGGGAAAGTCATCTCCGGTGAACTTTTGTATGGGAAAAGTCATCTCCGGTGAACTTTTATATTGGGAAAGTCATCTACGGTGAACTTTTGTATTGGGAAAGTCATCTCCGGTGAACTTTTGTATTGGGAAAGTCATCTCCGGTGAACTTTTGTATTGGGAAAGTCATCTCCGGTGAACTTTTGTATTGGGAAAGTCATCTCCGGTGAACTTTTGTATGGGAAAATTCATCTCCGGTGAACTTTTGTATGGGAAAATTCATCTCCGGTGAACTTTTGTATTGGGAAAGTCATCTCCGGTGAACTTTTGTATGGGAAAAGTCATCTCCGGTGAACTTTTGTATTGGGAAAGTCATCTCCGGTGAACTTTTGTATGGGAAAAGTCATCTCCGGTGAACTTTTGTATTGGGAAAGTCATCTCCGGTGAACTTTTGTATTGGGAAAATCATCTCCGGTTAACTTTTATATTGGGAAAGTCATCTCCGGTGAACTTTTGTATTGGGAAAGTCATCTCCGGTGAACTTTTGTATTGGGAAAGTCATCTCCGGTGAACTTTTGTATGGGAAAAGTCATCTCCGGTGAACTTTTGTATTGGGAAAGTCATCTCCGGTGAATTTTTGTATGGGAAAAGTCATCTCCGGTGAACTTTTGTATGGGAAAAGTCATCTCCGGTGAACTTTTGTATTGGGAAAGTCATCTCCGGTGAACTTTTGTATTGGGAAAGTCATCTCCGGTGAACTTTTGTATTGGGAAAGTCATCTCTGGTGAACTTTTGTATGGGAAAAGTCATCTCCGGTGAACTTTTGTATTGGGAAAGTCATCTCCGGTGAACTTTTGTATGGGAAAAGTCATCTCCGGTGAACTTTTGTATGGGAAAAGTCATCTCCGGTGAACTTTTGTATTGGGAAAGTCATCTCCGGTGAACTTTTGTATTGGGAAAGTCATCTCCGGTGAACTTTTGTATTGGGAAAGTCATCTCCGGTGAACTTTTGTATTGGGAAAGTCATCTCCGGTGAACTTTTGTATTGGGAAAGTCATCTCCGGTGAACTTTTGTATGGGAAAAGTCATCTCCGGTGAACTTTTGTATGGGAAAAGTCATCTCCGGTGAACTTTTGTATTGGGAAAGTCATCTCCGGTGAACTTTTGTATTGGGAAAGTCATCTCCGGTGAACTTTTGTATTGGGAAAGTCATCTCCGGTGAACTTTTATATTGGGAAAGTCATCTCCGGTGAACTTTTGTATTGGGAAAGTCATCTCCGGTGAACTTTTGTATTGGGAAAGTCATCTCCGGTGAACTTTTGTATGGGAAAAGTCATCTCCGGTGAACTTTTGTATGGGAAAAGTCATCTCCGGTGAACTTTTGTATGGGAAAAGTCATCTCCGGTGAACTTTCGTATGGGAAAAGTCATCTCCGGTGAACTTTTGTATGGGAAAAGTCATCTCCGGTGAACTTTTGTATGGGAAAAGTCATCTCCGGTGAACTTTTGTATTGGGAAAGTCATCTCCGGTGAACTTTTGTATTGGGAAAGTCATCTCTGGTGAACTTTTGTATGGGAAAAGTCATCTCCGGTGAACTTTTGTATTGGGAAAGTCATCTCTGGTGAACTTTTGTATGGGAAAAGTCATCTCCGGTGAACTTTTGTATTGGGAAAGTCATCTCCGGTGAACTTTTGTATGGGAAAAGTCATCTCCGGTGAACTTTTGTATGGGAAAAGTCATCTCCGGTGAACTTTTGTATGGGAAAAGTCATCTCCGGTGAACTTTTGTAGGGAAAAGTCATCTCCGGTGAACTTTTGTATTGGGAAAGTCATCTCCGGTGAACTTTTGTATTGGGAAAGTCATCTCCGGTGAACTTTTATATTGGGAAAGTCATCTCCGGTGAACTTTTGTATTGGGAAAGTCATCTCCGGTGAACTTTTGTATTGGGAAAGTCATCTCCGGTGAACTTTTGTATGGGAAAAGTCATCTCCGGTGAACTTTTGTATGGGAAAAGTCATCTCCGGTGAACTTTTGTATTGGGAAAGTCATCTCCGGTGAACTTTTGTATTGGGAAAGTCATCTCCGGCGAACTTTTGTATGGGAAAAGTCATCTCCGGTGAACTTTTGTATTGGAAAAGTCATGCCCGGTGAACTTTTGTATTGGGAAAGTCATCTCCGGTGAACTTTTGTATTGGGAAAGTCATCTCCGGTGAACTTTTGTATGGGAAAAGTCATCTCCGGTGAACTTTTGTATTGGGAAAGTCATCTCCGGTGAACTTTTGTATTGGGAAAGTCATCTCCGGTGAACTTTTGCATTGGGAAAGTCATCTCCGGTGAACTTTTGTATTGGGAAAGTCATCTCCGGTGAACTTTTGTATTGGGAAAGTCATCTCCGGTGAACTTTTGTATTGGGAAAGTCATCTCCGGTGAACTTTTGTATTGGGAAAGTCATCTCCGGTGAACTTTTGTATTGGGAAAGTCATCTCCGGTGAACTTTTGTATTGGGAAAGTCATCTCCGGTGAACTTTTGTACGGGAAAAGTCATCTCCGGTGAACTTTTGTATGGGAAAAGTCATCTCCGGTGAACTTTTGTATTGGGAAAGTCATCTCCGGTGAACTTTTGTATTGGGAAAGTCATCTCCGGTGAACTTTTGTATGGGAAAAGTCATCTCCGGTGAACTTTTGTATGGGAAAAGTCATCTCCGGTGAACTTTTGTATGGGAAAAGTCATCTCCGGTGAACTTTTGTATGGGAAAAGTCATCTCCGGTGAACTTTTGTATTGGGAAAGTCATCTCCGGTGAACTTTTGTATTGGGAAAGTCATCTCCGGTGAACTTTTGTATTGGGAAAGTCATCTCCGGTGAACTTTTGTATGGGAAAAGTCATATCCGGTGAACTTTTGTATGGGAAAAGTCATCTCCGGTGAACTTTTGTATTGGGAAAGTCATCTCCGGTGAACTTTTGTATTGGGAAAGTCATCTCCGGTGAACTTTTGTATTGGGAAAGTCATCTCCGGTGAACTTTTATATTGGGAAAGTCATCTCCGGTGAACTTTTGTATTGGGAAAGTCATGCCCGGTGAACTTTTGTATGGGAAAAGTCATCTCCGGTGAACTTTTGTATTGGGAAAGTCATCTCCGGTGAACTTTTGTATGGGAAAAGTCATCTCCGGTGAACTTTTGTATGGGAAAAGTCAACTCCGGTGAACTTTTGTATTGGGAAAGTCATCTCCGGTGAACTTTTGTATTGGGAAAGTCATCTCCGGTGAACTTTTGTATGGGAAAAGTCATCTCCGGTGAACTTTTGTATTGGAAAAGTCATGCCCGGTGAACTTTTGTATTGGGAAAGTCATCTCCGGTGAACTTTTATATTGGGAAAGTCATCTCCGGTGAACTTTTGTATTGGGAAAGTCGTGCCCGGTGAACTTTTGTATGGGAAAAGTCATCTCCGGTGAACTTTTGTATGGGAAAAGTCATCTCCGGTGAACTTTTGTATGGGAAAAGTCATCTCCGGTGAACTTTTGTATTGGGAAAGTCATCTCCGGTGAACTTTTGTATTGGGAAAGTCATCTCCGGTGAACTTTTGTATTGGGAAAGTCATCTCCGGTGAACTTTTGTATGGGAAAAGTCATCTCCGATGAACTTTTGTATGGGAAAAGTCATGTCCGGTGAACTTTTGTATTGGGAAAGTCATCTCCGGTGAACTTTTGTATTGGGAAAGTCATCTCCGGTGAACTTTTGTATGGGAAAAGTCATCTCCGGTGAACTTTTATATTGGGAAAGTCATCTCCGGTGAACTTTTGTATTGGGAAAGTCATCTCCGGTGAACTTTTGTATTGGGAAAGTCATCTCCGGTGAACTTTTGTATGGGAAAATTCATCTCCGGTGAACTTTTGTATTGGGAAAGTCATCTCCGGTGAACTTTTGTATGGGAAAAGTCATCTCCGGTGAACTTTTGTATGGGAAAAGTCATCTCCGGTGAACTTTTGTATTGGGAAAGTCATCTCCGGTGAACTTTTGTATTGGGAAAGTCATCTCCGGTGAACTTTTGTATGGGAAAAGTCATCTCCGGTGAACTTTTGTATTGGGAAAGTCATGCCCGGTGAACTTTTATATTGGGAAAGTCATCTCCGGTGAACTTTTTATGGGAAAAGTCATCTCCGGTGAACTTTTGTATTGGGAAAGTCATCTCCGGTGAACTTTTGTATGGGAAAAGTCATCTCCGGTGAACTTTTGTATTGGGAAAGTCATCTCCGGTGAACTTTTGTATTGGGAAAGTCATGCCCGGTGAACTTTTGTATTGGGAAAGTCATCCCCGGTGAACTTTTGTATTGGGAAAGTCATGCCCGGTGAAATTTTGTATTGGGAAAGTCATCTCCGGTGAACTTTTATATTGGGAAAGTCATCTCCGGTGAACTTTTGTATTGGGAAAGTCGTGCCCGGTGAACTTTTGTATTGGGAAAGTCATGCCCGGTGAACTTTTATATTGGGAAAGTCATCTCCGGTGAACTTTTGTATGGGAAAAGTCATCTCCGGTGAACTTTTGTATGGGAAAAGTCATCTCCGGTGAACTTTTGTATTGGGAAAGTCATCTCCGGTGAACTTTTGTATTGGGAAAGTCATCTCCGGTGAACTTTTGTATGGGAAAAGTCATCTCCGGTGAACTTTTATATTGGGAAAGTCATCTACGGTGAACTTTTGTATTGGGAAAGTCATCTCCGGTGAACTTTTGTATTGGGAAAGTCATCTCCGGTGAACTTTTGTATTGGGAAAGTCATCTCCGGAGAACTTTTGTATTGGGAAAGTCATCTCCGGTGAACTTTTGTATTGGGAAAGTCATCTCCGGTGAACTTTTGTATGGGAAAATTCATCTCCGGTGAACTTTTGTATTGGGAAAGTCATCTCCGGTGAACTTTTGTATGGGAAAAGTCATCTCCGGTGAACTTTTGTATTGGGAAAGTCATCTCCGGTGAACTTTTGTATGGGAAAAGTCATCTCCGGTGAACTTTTGTATTGGGAAAGTCATCTCCGGTGAACTTTTGTATTGGGAAAATCATCTCCGGTGAACTTTTATATTGGGAAAGTCATCTCCGGTGAACTTTTGTATTGGGAAAGTCATCTCCGGTGAACTTTTGTATTGGGAAAGTCATCTCCGGTGAACTTTTGTATGGGAAAAGTCATCTCCGGTGAACTTTTGTATTGGGAAAGTCATCTCCGGTGAATTTTTGTATGGGAAAAGTCATCTCCGGTGAACTTTTGTATGGGAAAAGTCATCTCCGGTGAACTTTTGTATTGGGAAAGTCATCTCCGGTGAACTTTTGTATTGGGAAAGTCATCTCCGGTGAACTTTTGTATTGGGAAAGTCATCTCTGGTGAACTTTTGTATGGGAAAAGTCATCTCCGGTGAACTTTTGTATTGGGAAAGTCATCTCCGGTGAACTTTTGTATGGGAAAAGTCATCTCCGGTGAACTTTTGTATGGGAAAAGTCATCTCCGGTGAACTTTTGTATTGGGAAAGTCATCTCCGGTGAACTTTTGTATTGGGAAAGTCATCTCCGGTGAACTTTTGTATTGGGAAAGTCATCTCCGGTGAACTTTTGTATTGGGAAAGTCATCTCCGGTGAACTTTCGTATTGGGAAAGTCATCTCCGGTGAACTTTTGTATTGGGAAAGTCATCTCCGGTGAACTTTTGTATGGGAAAAGTCATCTCCGGTGAACTTTTGTATTGGGAAAGTTATCTCCGGTGAACTTTTGTATTGGGAAAGTCATCTCCGGTGAACTTTTGTATGGGAAAAGTCATCTCCGGTGAACTTTTGTATTGGGAAAGTCATCTCCGGTGAACTTTTGTATGGGAAAAGTCATCTCCGGTGAACTTTTGTATTGGGAAAGTCATCTCCGGTGAACTTTTGTATGGGAAAAGTCATCTCCGGTGAACTTTTGTATTGGGAAAGTCATCTCCGGTGAACTTTTGTATGGGAAAAGCCATCTCCGGTGAACTTTTGTATTGGGAAAGTCATCTCCGGTGAACTTTTGTATGGGAAAAGTCATCTCCGGTGAACTTTTGTATTGGGAAAGTCATCTCCGGTGAACTTTTGTATGGGAAAAGTCATCTCCGGTGAACTTTTGTATTGGGAAAGTCATCTCCGGTGAACTTTTGTATTGGGAAAGTCATCTCCGGTGAACTTTTGTATTGGGAAAGTCATCTCCGGTGAACTTTTGTATGGGAAAAGTCATCTCCGGTGAACTTTTGTATGGGAAAAGTCATCTCCGGTGAACTTTTGTATGGGAAAAGTCATCTCCGGTGAACTTTTGTATTGGGAAAGTCATCTCCGGTGAACTTTTGTATGGGAAAAGTCATCTCCGGTGAACTTTTGTATTGGGAAAGTCATCTCCGGTGAACTTTTGTATTGGGAAAGTCATCTCCGGTGAACTTTTGTATGGGAAAAGTCATCTCCGGTGAACTTTTGTATTGGGAAAGTCATCTCCGGTGAACTTTTGTATGGGAAAAGTCATCTCCGGTGAACTTTTGTATTGGGAAAGTCATCTCCGGTGAACTTTTGTATGGGAAAAGTCATCTCCGGTGAACTTTTGTATGGGAAAGTCATCTCCGGTGAACTTTTGTATTGGGAAAGTCATGCCCGGTGAACTTTTGTATTGGGAAAGTCATGCCCGGTGAACTTTTGTATTGGGAAAGTCATCTCCCGTGAACTTTTGTATTGGGAAAGTCATGCCCGGTGAACTTTTGTATGGGAAAAGTCATCTCCGGTGAACTTTTGTATTGGGAAAGTCATCTCCGGTGAACTTTTGTATTGGGAAAGTCATCTCCGGTGAACTTTTGTATTGGGAAAGTCATCTCCGGTGAACTTTTGTATTGGGAAAGTCATCTCCGGTGAACTTTTGTATTGGGAAAGTCATCTCCGGTGAACTTTTGTATGGGAAAAGTCATCTCCGGTGAACTTTTGTATTGGGAAAGTCATCTCCGGTGAACTTTTGTATTGGGAAAGTCATCTCCGGTGAACTTTTGTATTGGGAAAGTCATCTCCGGTGAACTTTTGTATTGGGAAAGTCATCTCCGGTGAACTTTTGTATTGGGAAAGTCATCTCCGGTGAACTTTTGTATTGGGAAAGTCATGCCCGGTGAACTTTTGTATTGGGAAAGTCATGCCCGGTGAACTTTTGTATTGGGAAAGTCATGCCCGGTGAACTTTTGTATGGGAAAAGTCATCTTCGGTGAACTTTTGTATGGGAAAAGTCATCTCCGGTGAACTTTTGTATGGGAAAAGTCATCTCCGGTGAACTTTTGTATTGGGAAAGTCATCTCCGGTGAACTTTTGTATGGGAAAAGTCATCTCCGGTGAACTTTTGTATTGGGAAAGTCATCTCCGGTGAACTTTTGTATGGGAAAAGTCATCTCCGGTGAACTTTTGTATTGGGAAAGTCATCTCCGGTGAATTTTTGTATGGGAAAGTCATCTCCGGTGAACTTTTGTATGGGAAAGTCATCTCCGGTGAACTTTTGTATTGGGAAAGTCATGCCCGGTGAACTTTTGTATTGGGAAAGTCATGCCCGGTGAACTTTTGTGTTGGGAAAGTCATCTCCGGTGAACTTTTGTATTGGGAAAGTCATGCCCGGTGAACTTTTGTATGGGAAAAGTCATCTCCGGTGAACTTTTGTATTGGGAAAGTCATCTCCGGTGAACTTTTGTATTGGGAAAGTCATCTCCGGTGAACTTTTGTATTGGGAAAGTCATCTCCGGTGAACTTTTGTATTGGGAAAGTCATCTCCGGTGAACTTTTGTATTGGGAAAGTCATCTCCGGTGAACTTTTGTATGGGAAAAGTCATCTCCGGTGAACTTTTGTATTGGGAAAGTCATCTCCGGTGAACTTTTGTATTGGGAAAGTCATCTCCGGTGAACTTTTGTATTGGGAAAGTCATCTCCGGTGAACTTTTGTATGGGAAAAGTCATCTCCGGT